>NC_079206.1:29441519-29539019 GCF_026745355.1 Beta vulgaris subsp. vulgaris | reverse complement strand
GTTTTTTCTGCTAATACAAACCTAAAGAATTGCTCTAACATTAATCAGAGTAATTTAGACAATCTGCTAGGTTTTGTGTAAGTTGATTGCATAATAACTAAAATTAGTCTTTTTATGTGTTTCCTGAGTCAATCCAGACTAATTATTTTTAGGGCGTTTAAAACATTATATGATTATTCTTTGGCATAAAATCTGCAATGAATCGATATTTAGTAGAGGCCAGCAATGGGCAACATAGTTCCTGACTATGTTGTACCCTCACCCCTGAACTCAATCTTTGGTTCACTTTGACCATCTATTGAGTCATGACGGGGAAATCTACATTGGATATTTTATCCCTACGATTTTCCCATATCCGATTAGGTTTATGATTCTTCCTAAAAAGAATTGTTGGCGAATTATTTCAAAACGTTTTCAATACAAATACTTTTATAATGAGGTAGTCAAATATAATACGCGCTCATACCGCATAGGCGAAATAAAACACTCCCACACCATCCAGTTCACATTATATGGTCGCATTCTTCCTCTTACCTCGTCTTAGCCCACTGTCTCCTATAACAACACTACTTGTTGGGGCCGGGGTAATCTTTTTCACAACTTTTTTTCTTTTTCCCCACTATTCTACCTGATCCTATGTGAAAAGTCATAGGTATAATATCATTCTCCCTCTCACATCCCTCACTAATAGCACTTGGAGCATTCACCTCACTCTTCAAAGTACCTCACTCTCTCACGCACTTTGGTAGCTTCGCTACAAACTCCCTTGCACACTTTGTGGCACCCTTTCCCATCTTCCTCGTGTCATGCTAATTTTCACTCTAAACACCCTTCTCCCCACTCTCTTATTAGCCCCAGCCAACAATAGTTCGAGAGTTTTCCCCTCAATATTTACCCGTCCATCTAGAGTAACCTGAACACTATCCATAGTCAATTTTGCATGCATATTCTCCTGTAAGATGGCATTATCAATTCTTGCCTTCGCCACAGGTTCAACAATGGGTGTTAAAGCATGTGGAAAAAAATTTAAGTTAGAAGCACAGCTTTCAAAATCCTTAACCTCTTCTTCCATCATCAAACGACCACGTCATTGTGAAGCCCTCGGCCAAGACCCTCACTGTTTGTCTTCATGTCGATCATCCTCCTCAGTGCTGAGGATATCCCTCTGAATATGTCCCCACCTTCCAAAAGTATAACAAAAACTAAGAAGCCTCTCATATTTAATGTCTCTCAACATTGCTGCTGTCAAATTCAATAGGATCTCTAGTGTAATAGATTTATCCTACCCAATCCCGTCAAATTCTACCTCGAGAACGTTGCCTAGACCACCCAACCTAATTTTTTTTCCAGTTCGACAGTCCATAAGTAGTGTTTATGCCGATTTTGTACTTAGTACGAAAAATGAATAGGGAAGCTAACAACAAGATCTATATACTTAATTAGACAGTTAATTTAAATAACACATATAAGCAATGAAAATAGAAGGAGAAAGAACAAACGAATTGTTGACGCCGAAAACCCAGATGATGGGAAAAACCGCAGGTGATTCTCTTGATCACCAATCCAATATAGGGCTGACATCGCCAATACAATTGAATGATTACAACAATGCTTGAATGTTTTCTTAATAATGCAGAATCTTAATGGAAAGACAGAGAATCATATAAATATGAGTATTGAGAGTGAATGTGAGCTAATGAGAGAGTTGCTTTAGGTTACACACAATATATATATATATATAATATATTATATTATATATATATATATATAATATATATATATAATATATATAATATAATATAATATAAAAATTATTAGGTTGCCATTGTAATTTTTCAACAAGAGCGGACCACCTCAGCACAACGCATAACTGCTCCCTTTTTCTTCTCAACTGCGAGATCATGGGCCCCTCTTTGTTGCTGAATTCTTCATAATGTTGATAACGAAAGTCCCTTATCCCCTTTATTCAAAATAAACATTTTGCCGCAATAGTACGAAATAACGGGTCCCAACAATTGCCCCTAATTGACGTGTGATGTCCAAAAATGGCCTTTGGGGAAAGCCATCAATTACCAACCTTGGAATAACCGCCCTGCTTTCACCAACTGCCCACACCACCTTTATTTATGTCTTGTTACATCATAATTTTGCGTCTTCACCTTCTATCTCTCTTTCCTCAAATTTTGCTGCATTTGTAGAGTTCAAGAACTCCGTCCATTCGGATATTTCGCCAATTTCTTCTGACCACAATATCAGGTAATTTCTACTCTCTAATCTTTCCTTATTTCCATGGCCCCCAAAGAGAATCCCAAAATTATAAAATCTAAAAGAGCCCCTAAGCCCGTGGGAAACGCTGAAAGAATAATTGTGGTTGATGGTAGGGTTATTGGGGGGTAAAGTGTAGGTAGTGAATTTTCGAAGGAAGAAGTAGATACATTTTTCGAAAAATATGGTCTTCCTATTTCTTCTAAAGTTAGTAATCCCAATTTGGATGAACGTCCTGACGATTGCCTAGAGGGATGGGTAGTGCTTTACGAATACCCCTTCAAGATCGGGTAGAAATTCCCCCTCAACCCTCTAATGACTCAACTTCTCACAACCATGCAAGTTAGCCTCGCTTGCCCAACTTATGCCCCGGGCTTGGAGGGTACCTCATGTGATAGATAAGTTGACAAGTGACATGGGTATGGAGTTTAGGCTAGATGATTTGTTTTTAGTCATATGAGGTTAAGAAGGTTGAAAACACAAGATATATCTTTTTCTTGAAATCCTGGTGTCACTCTTTTTGACGAAAATTCGGGGGCCAACGATAGAGGGCGGAAGAAAATTTATGTTTTTGTGAATAAGAAATCAATAGGGAAAACTTACAAATTCTTGCGCGAAGGATGGAATGTCAGAGGTAATTACCCTCTTCTTTTTTTAAGCCGTTGTTAGAATACATTGTTGACGTAGTCTAATTTACTTTATCTTTATAGAAGTGCTGCCCATGAAGATAGAAGAGACATACTACACAAGGACGAAGGTTAACCATTTGCTGCGGAAGTATTCGGCGAAAGAATGGACGTTCAGGAACAATTCGAGTTGACATTGTCTAACGGCGACGTTTTGCCCCAATCTACTGACGATCATACCAACAACACCTATGAACCAACGAACAATACCTCTCCATCCATGGCGTCAAGCATGTGCTTCTTTCTCTTGCTTGCCTTAATTAAGGATTTATGCGTTCCTTTTTTCTTTACTGCCTATCCTGGCACCATCTATGGTATACTAGAAAATACCATGTCCACTAGATCCAAGACTCCCAGCGTCGCCCATTCTGAATCCGAGATGTTAGAGCGGGCTAAGAAGAGGAAGAAGTCCTCGGGAGAACTGACAGTCATGTCGTCTCTGAAGATTCCTTCCAAGGTTGCCAAGACATCCACTCCCATGGACGTCCCTAAACCTCTGAAGACGCTATTGCAAGAAGAAGAAACTTTCACCATCACCCTTCCTAAGAACTTTTGTCATATTACTGCATTGATAATCTTTCCTGTAGTGGAGAAACTGGCGTTCCTTGCTCCACAACGCCAGCTGGCTGGCTTGCCTCTGACTACCATGGCGAGCGAAGGGATTGCTCTAGAAATCCATGTGAGTTTCTGACATATATATGTAATTTCATGATTAATATACCTTATGACGGCGTTGATGTGTGTAGGCTGGCCAAAATTCCCTAGCTCTATGCTTCGCGGCCATCACCTCGGAGAAGGAATGCAAGACTCTCCGCGAGAAACTGGAGAGGTCTACCGCAGCTCCGACGGCGGCAGAAGGGAAAGTAAAAGATCTTACTGTGAAGGTAGCTAAGAAAAAGGCATTGTCCACTGCCCAGGCGACTAAAATAACGTCATTGAAGGAAGAAATGGAGTTGATTGTGTCTGGCCTTCGTGAAGAATTAGTGGACGCCGCCACTCGTTACACCTAGAATACTAAGGCACATCTGATGAAGCAATTTATGGAGGGACAAACATCGTCATATACCCAAAAGGCTGATGTCAGACAGTTCTTAGAAGTTTTGGAACTCCCGAAGATCTTCTCCATGACGGCGTCGGTGGAACTGACACATCTACCACTTTTGATTCTGGCGTTCATGACGATACTACCGAGCATGCTTGAACCTTTCTAAATCCTGCAAGGTGCTGTGTCACTTGAAAAATTTATGTTTAGTATGTAGTTTGTTTTGGGCGCTGTGTCACCAAGTCTGAACATTTTACTTCGCGTTGTGTGGTGGTGCTAGGGCACCTATTTGAAAATACTTTAACTTTTTGTTTGTATGGATTGTGTGTTTATTGCCTTACTATAAAATATCAATGTAGTATGTTTTGTTGACACTGAATGAAATGTATGTATGTAACTGTGATAAAGCTATACTTTATATATGATTTTTGCTCGTTTTATTACTCTTTGGTGTAAGTTATGAGACTTATAATAGTCTTTCTTTTCACATATTAATGTTCAAAGAGTTAAGTTGCTTATGTTATAAACTTGATTTAAAATATGAAAAATATGTTCAATTTATTATTTTCCTTAATGCTACTACTACAAATCTCATATATGTTAATTTGGTTTGTTAAACATTTATAGTAGTAGTGTAATTCTACTATGCGAATATTTATTACTCTATTGATTTATTTGTAGGTTAAATTAGAAGAAATAAAAAAAAGAATTAAAAGAAAGGAGGTTAAAAAGAGTCATTAGATTGATGCAAAGAAGAAAAGAAAAAGGGGAAAAAATTTCTTCCCTTGGTCCAAAAGACCAACAGCTACAACAATCATGGGCCAAAAAAGAGTGGCCAGCCACCGCGACATCCACAAGAGGGAATGTGGGGTTATGAAAACCCTTTTTTTTACACGAGACACAAAAAAAGAGACGAAAGTCTCAGAGCACCTGTACAATAGAGAAGGGGACAAACAACAGACGACACGAGGAGAAACGAAGGGACGCAGCATCGGACGACGACAGAGCTGCATGAGGAAGAAGACGAAGTGTCGTCTCATCTGATTTTTCATACGAATCTGGAGTTTATCTCTATCTTCTCTTAGTTTATGTTATCGAATTCTATTAATTATTATGTTTAATTTCAGATTATTATTTCTAATTAGTTGGGTTAATTTAGTTTTAATGTATTGCTAAATTTCTTTATTCTAGGTTAGGGATGTAGTGTTTTATTTATATTTTTATCAATGAATTGAATTTTTTGTTTGAGTTTGATTTATCATAATTGCAATTTGATAATCTTGGTTTATTTTCATATTTTGATTTTGCTAGTTGATTTTATGTTTGAGATATTGGATTATGAGCGGAAGTGAAATTTCAATATTAGTTCATGAGATTATTAAACTTCAAGTACTATAATTTTAGGAATAGTTATAAACTTGAGGTGGTCCTTTATATGAATTTCTTATTTTAATGGGTTTATATTAATTGTTATAACCACAGAAATAGGCGTAAAATTAATATAAATATACGTTTTCTACCTTGGAAGAGGAGATAACATATCATAGGAAGTTCGATCATTGCAACCCAATACTATTTGAACCTAACAACTAGTTTGATCTCATTATAGGAGGTAAAAGGTGAAACCCGAAACCTAGTACTATCTCTCTCATATTTGATTCTTACCTATTATCCGACTTTTTAGCGTTAGAATTAGTACTTCGATCATATTATTTTTAGTAGTTTAGTTTATCACCATCATTCTGTATTTCCGGATCGTCTAAATAATATTACCGTCTCTTAAATTGGTAGTTGATCATACCTCCTTGTGGGAAACAATACCTTGCTCACCTATACTATTATACATGACCCTACACTTGCGGAAATTGTAGGTATGTTTTTAGGCCGACCAAGTTTTTGGCGCCGTTGCGGGGCAGGCAATAGTCAATATCATATTAAAGAGAATTATATATTAGTTTAGACCTATATTTTGTTTAATTTTTATTTTTTTTATATTTCGTATTTGATTAAGTGAATCTAAACTAAGCAATAATTGATTGTGTCCTTTCTTACAATTACCTGATTATACTTTAGTCTTGTTATGACATTTTCGACAGCATTTTGTTTGTATTAGACACTGGTTGTTAGTTGTTATTATTAGTTTTATGCCCCGTACTAATCGTATTATGGTCCCCTTTGATCCAGAGATTGAAAGAACGGCTGGTGCATTCAGAAAACTGAAGAGGTTGAAGCACATACAAAGGCTGCTGATCTAGGCTTGGAGCACTTTCTTTCAGAAGAATTCCACAATAAGCTTGTAGCAATGGGAGACGACAACAACACCACGAAGTCTCTGCGGGATTTTGCTATGCCTAATTCTAGTGGAGTGCCTTCAAGTATAGTAAGACCTACTATCTCTGCTAATGATTTCGAACTTAGTCCTGCTTTGATACGTATAATCCAGTAAGACCAATTTAGTGGACTAGATAATGAAGACCCTAATGAGCACATAATCGTCTTTCTTGAAAAATGTGACACTGTTAATCTAAATGGTGTAACTAATGATGCTATTAGACTTGGTTTATTCCTTTTCTGACTTAAAGGTAAAGCAAAAAAGTGGTTAAACTTTACCCCACCTAGTTCATTCACAACTTAGGACGCGTTATCAGGTGCCTTTTTTAGAAAGTATTTTCCCCCAGGTAAAACCGCTAAACTAAGAAATGACATAACTAGTTTTGCACAATATGATGGGGAGTCTTTATATGAGGCATGGGAACGGGTTTAAGGATTTACAACGTCAATGTCCTCTTCATGGTGTCCTTGATTGGTTGCTTATGCAAATGTTTTATAATGGTCTTAATGAACCAATTAGAATAACCATAGATGCAGCTACTGGTGGGGCAATTATGGGTAAAACTACAGGAAATCAAGCAAATTGCTAGAAGATCGAAATGGCCTCTAAATAATTATCACTGGTTTAATAATAGGAGTAAGCTTAAGAAAAATGCTGGTATATACGAGGTGGATGGCATTAATATGTTAAATGCAAAAGTAGACAATTTGGTTAATTTATTTAGTAAAATGAATAATAATAATGTTAATTGTGTGTCTACTAGTGTTGTGACATGTACTTTATGTAGTGTTGAACATCTGACCAATGAGTGCATTAATATGGAACAAGCTCAATTTGTTTCGAATTTTAATAAGCCACCTTAATAATGATCCATACTCCAATACTTTTAATCCTGGATGGAGAAACCATCCTAATTTCTCTTGGAGCAATCAAGGACAACAAAATGCTAATGTTAACTCACAAATTTCACCTGCTTTCCATAAAAAAAACAACATCACCAAGAAAGTAGATCATCATGGGAATTAGCTATCGAAAAATTAGCTAACGCTACTTGTCAAAGATTTGAAAAGATATAGTCTATGGTAGACCAAATTGCTATTTGTAATAGAAATGTGTAAGTTCAAGTTGGCCAATTAGCTAATGCCATTAATTCAAGGAATCAAGGAGCTTTGCCTAGTACAACAGAAGTTAATCCTAAAGAATAATGCAAAGCTATAATCTTAAGAAGCAGTAAGCAACTAAAGGAGGTAAAAGAGTCAAATGAGGAAAGTAATCAAGATCAGGGAAATGAAAAGGAAGGCGAACAAATTGTTAAAACAGAATGTGAAAAATTTACCTTAACCACCCCTTGTTAAGCCCTTTGTACCCCCGTCCCTTTTCCTCAAAGGCTTAAAAAGAACAAAATGGACAATCAATATGAAAAATTTATAAAAATGTTCAAGCAATTGCATGTAAACATTCCTTTTGTCGATGCATTGACACAAATACCTACATATGATAAATTTCATAAGGAATTTATTGCTAAAAGAGGAAAATGGAAGACTATGAAACCATTGCCTTGATTGAGGAGTGTAGTGTTGTAATTTAGAACAAAGTTCCCCCTAAATTAAAAGATCATAGGAGTTTTTCTATCCCTTGCATAGTAGGAAACATTAATTTTTCAAAGGCTTTGTGTGATTTGGGTGCAAATGTCTCTCTTATGCCTTTGTCAAAATGCAAAAAGTTGGGATTGAGTGATATAAGATCTACTACTGTTCCATTACAACTTGATGATCGGTCAATTAAATATCCCATAGGTGTGATTGAAAATGTCTTAATGAAAGTAGATAAGTTTATAGTTCGGGATGATTTTATTATTCTTGATATGGATAAAGATGTCAAAGTGCCAATTATTCTAGGCAGACCCTTTTTAGCTACTGCAGGGGTGATTATTGATGTGAAAAATGGTACTTTAACATTTAACATTGGTGATGAGGAGGTTAAATTTAATGTTTTTAAAGATGGAAAATATCCTTCTTTCACTGATCATGTCTTTCGAGTTGATTTGCTTGATACGTTAGATGTAGAAAGGTCTAACAAGATAACTTTTAAAGATCCTCTTGAAACATGTTTGCTAGGTACAAATTCTTAAAATAATGATGCCGAGGTAAGTGAAATAGCTCTTGCATTGGAGTCATGTCCTTTGTTGAAGAAAAAAGTATATGAATTTAAGGAGCTCGAAAAAGGTAATCCTTTTCCCCCTCCTTCTATTGTTCAAGCCCCGATTCTTGAGTTAAAACATTTGGCAGCACATTTGAAATATGCATTTTTAGGTGATAATAATACCCTACCTGTGATTATTAGTGCCTCGTGAACTGGTTATCAGTTGGATAAATTGTTGCGTGTTTTGAAAGAACGAAAAAAGGCTATTGGATGGACTATCTTTGATTTAAAAGTGAATTACTAGTGGAAAAATAAGGAAGGGTTACGGTCAAAACAGCCCTAAGGGCTGCGTTTTTGGCCAGCAATCCTTTCCGTAGCAGCCCTTCAATAGAAAAGAAGGGTTGCGGTTTTTGAACACAGCCCTTCAAAATGAAGGATTGCGGATTAGGCTCAAAACTGCAGCCCTTCCAATATGGAAGGGCTGCGGTTTTGGGCCTAAACCACAACCCTTTTAACATATAAGCGCTGCAATTTTAGCCCAAAACCGCAGCCCTTTGGACCCCAAAAAACAAAAAAATAACACTTTTTTTTGCATTTTTATGTCAAATTGACACAAAATCAATTCCAAACTGATAAAATTATAACAAAATCACAAACTGACATTTATATATAATAACAAAAACTACTTCATAGTATAAGTTTTGCAGATATCCGACCAGATATATAAGAATGGAATTGAACTCTTGAATACCAAGAAATCTTTTCAGCAACACTATTCCACATTGACATCCTCTTCCAGATGCAGTCGTTTCTCGTAAGTCATAACACTCCGGTGTCCGGTGCTAAATGTGTAATATGAAAATAACAAGTACTAGCTCAGCCGTACTTCACTCGGTATACTATTAAGTGTCCTCTAACCTAAACAGGAAACCACCATTTCCACTCGAAAAACTCAGGAAATTCATAAATCAACCTTAAAACAATATAAGGAACACAAAATTACAAAAAAGAAACTTAGAGTAGCGCTGATCCTTTGGTTTCATACAATAACAGATGCAATTATTCAAATCAAACAGCGCAAATTAACAGGAATTTCAGATCTAACAAAAACAAATAAATCATTCGCAAAATGTACAAACAATCTCATCTGAAACAAAAATCACAAGAAAATAAAAAATACAAGATTACAAAACAATAAAAATCAAACGAGAAAATGCATCATTTTGGTGCCATATTCAATGGCTTGTTCAGTGTGGAAGGTGCCATTTTTACCGGTGATACCTTGGCAAATGATGCGAGTGTGCTTATCAACAAAAACAGCCGGTGATGGGTGACGAGCGACGGTACCGAAATCCCTGGTTTTAGGCAAAGATGATGAAATCGACGACGAAATTGAAGATTTAAGGGATCGAATCTTGAAGGATAAGGTACAAGTCTTAGTGAAAGAGAGAGGGGTTGGGCTGGGCGTGCGTCGGCTTTGGTGCAGCGAACGGGAGGGAGATTGTGAGAGAGGAGAGAGAGAGAATGAGGGGGGTAGGGAGATTGTGAGAAATAACACTACCCGTTTAACATTTTACTCCCGATGTTCCTTGCGCGATAGATTGAATTTCTTTAAAATAAATTTTTAAAAAAAATCCCATAAAGGGTTGCGGTTAGCCCAAAATCCGCAGCCCTTTATTACTTATAGGGTTGTGGTTTTCGGCTAACCGCAACCCTTTATTGAAAGGGCTGCAATTTTTGCATTGTCCGCAGCCCTTCGTATACGAAGGGCTGTAGTTTCTTGGCTAACCGCAGCCCTTCGTATACGAAGGGTTGCAATTTTTTGGCTAACCGCAACCCTTCACTATTAAGGGCTGCATTTTTAAAAAAAACGCAGCCCTTGCGCCGCAGCCCTTCCGTTTTTTCCCCCTAGTGATTACCACTTCTGTTTGTATGCATAAAATTTTAATGGAAGATGATTTTAAACCTGTAGTTCAATACCAAAGAAGGTTAAACCCTAACATGCAATAAGTAGTTAAAAAGGAAGTTTCAAAATGGTTAGATGCAGGAATAATTTATCCTAAGTCTGATAGTCCTTGGGTTAGTCCAGTGCAAGTTGTACCAAAAAAGGGTGGAATCACTGTTGTGTCTAATGATAATAATGAATTAATTCCAACTAGAACAGTCAGTGGTTGAAGAGTCTGTATCGACCATAGTAAGCTAAATAGTGCAACTCGTAAAGACCATTTTCCTTTACCTTTCTTGGACTAAGTGTTGGAAAGGGTTGCAGGTCATGAATATTATTGTTTTCTTGACGGGTACTCTGGTTTTAATCAAATCCCTATTGCTCCTGAGGATCAGGAGAAAACTACATTTACTTGCCCTTAAGGTAATTATGCCTTTTCCAAAATGCCATTTGGTTTATGCAACGCACCCGCCACCTTTCAACATTGTATGATGTCTATATTTTCAGATTTTATTGAAAAAGATTATGTAAGTATTTATGGATGATTTATCTGTTTTTGGAACATCTTTTGATAATTGTTTAGCCAATCTTTCTCTTGTTTTGCAACGTTGTGAAGACACTAATTTAGTTCTTAATTGGGAAAAGTGTCATTTTATGGTACAAGAAGGTATAGTTTTAGGGCATAAAATTTCCAAAAAAGGTATTGAGATCGATCTCACTAAAATTGAAGTGATTGAAAAACTTCCCCCACCTATCAAAGTTAAGGGAATTAGGAGTTTTTTAGGTTATGCAGGTTTTTATAGATGTCTTATTAAAGATTTTTCTAAAACTTCTAAACCCCTATAGGATCTATTGAATAAAGACACCCACTTCAACTTTAATGTTGATTATTTGCCAACTTTTAACAAGTTAAAACAAGAGTTAATTTTAGCAACTATTGTAATAGCTCTTGATTGGAATTTACCTTTTGAATTGATGTGCGATGTGAGCGATTGTGCTATTGGTGTTGTACTAGGACAACGAAAAGATAAAAAGTTGCATGTGATTTACACTGGTAGAATAAATTATATTTGTTGCGGTTAAAAAGTGTCCTATTACTGCGATTTTGGGCACGCAGCAATAGGTATTAATTATATTGTTGCGGTTATAAATGGCAACAATATCGACAAATATTGCTCCGGTTTTTAGGCCAAACCGCAGAAATATATTTATTTTATATCAGATTTAGAAAGCATATTGCTGCGGTTTGTGAAGTAAACCGCATCAATATGCTATATTTAATAATAAAAAATAGACGTATTGCTGCGGTTTTTTTGGAAAATCGCAGCAATAGGGTCTATACAGGTAAAAATTATTTTTTTTTTTTTTTTTGCATTTTGCCATCAAATTTGAAAGACAAAACTGGTAAAAGAAAATAAAACACTATTGATTGAAACTAATGACAAAAAATTATTATTAAAAATTTGAAAATATAAAAAGTACAAATGAAAATATATTATTACAATATATTTAAGGTAGAGTATAAAAATAATCTAAAATATAACACAAAAAATAGCAAATCTTAAATGAAAAAGCAAACACAAATAACTGACCAATTACAAAAAAAATATAATAAATACAAAAAATATATTAGGAAAAAATAAGAAACTGATATTAAAAAAAACAACAAAAACAAAAAAAAAAAAACCTAAAAAAAAAAATCTAAATCATCAAAACTATTATTGCTCAAAAGGAAACCCATTGAGTCCACATACTATTTCTCGGACTCAGTCACACTGTGACACTACCATTCATATACTTATTATGTTTATTCATGTTTTTTTCAATTTGACAGTAGCTAAACTAAGAAAAGAGAAACATGAAAATTAGAACTTCTAAACCTGCAACATTAGTAAAAGGTGGATAAGTTGTGACGACTATCTTTTTAGCAATTCATAAATTATTAAAGGACTTGGTAAGGTATGTATTGAAAATACCATCATAAGAAACCTCCTCCAAAACGAAAAAAATAAAAAAAAATCCTAAAACCAAAAATTACGTACAGATCTAAAAAAACGAAAAAAAAAATGGAACAAAAGAGATCAAAGGAACGAGCGAAGAAGGACGAAGATGAACGAGTGATGTCGCTTCAAATTCTGATAAGGACGAACGAGTTTGAGAGGATTCGAAGTGTACGAAGATGAACAACCGAACGAGGTCGACGAAGTGCATATATCAATTGAAGGACGAACGAGTTTGAATTTTTCATTTCTGTAGAGAGGTCGACGAAGTAAAGATATCCACAAATATCAATTGAGGTCGACGAAGTGCAGATTTCAATTTCTGTAGAGAGGAGAGAGAGGCATGAATTGAGAGAGGAGAAAAGAGGGAGAGAGGAGAGAGAGGAGAGAGAGGAGAGAGGGGCGTGAGTTGAGAGAGAGGAGAGAGGGGCGAGAGTTGAGAGAGGAGGGAGGAGAGGCGTCATTTGAGAGAGGGAAGATGAAAAAACCCTAACTTTTTTAAATATTTTTTAAGGATATATTGTTGCGGTTTTTGAAAAGAACCGCAACAATATATTAAAATAATATTTTTTAATATATTTCTGCGGTTCTTGCCAGAAACCGCGGCAATATTTTTGGTCAAATAGTCAAAAAAAATTCGTTGAAACTATATTGCTGCGGTTTTCGATTGAAACCACAGCAATATGGTTATTTTCTATTTTTCATTTTCTTTTTACGTAATATATTGTTGCGTATTGGTAAAACCGCAGCTATATTACCGCAACAATTAGCAATTATTCTACTAGTGTTATTATGCTAGTAAAATGCATAATGATTCCCAATTAAATTATGCAGCTACTGAAAAAGAATTACTTGTTGTGGTTTTTGCATTGGATAAGTTTAGATCATATCTTATAGGGTCTAAAGTAATTGTTTAAAAATGCGTTTACAGAAGGGAGTGTAACTTTTTGAACTTTTCTCTCCGCGGGAACCAGTAACTCTGGGCGCCATGGGCAGACCAAAGGGGTCAAAGAACTCAAAAAGTAATAACTCTCTGATGAAGAAGGATGGTCCGACATCAATGGATGCTCGGAAAACTCGTTCCATGGATGAGGTGCTTGGAGTAGGGGTGCTGTCTATTCCTGATTCGCCGGTGGAAGAAGGTGAGATTCTTTCGCCTAAATCTTCGTTAATTGAATTGAGAAAACAGTCTGAGGAGAAACAATTGTTTTCTGATTGGTTGAATGTAATCAATAGTAGTGCAAAATCTGGACAAATTGAGAATAAAATTGATGAACCTTTGATTAATGGAGGAAATGGGGTAGAGTTAAATGTTCAAGAAAATATGCAATTAAGCTCGGAAGGGGATAGTAATGGGGATATAGCTAATAGGGGTGATACTGAAGGAATACTCATCCCTGAAATTTGTTGGGATGATATTCAAGAAGAGGTGAATTACTGGGAATCTGCGATTGTATGTTACATATTAGGGGCCAATCCACCTCCACCTGTAATGGAAGGTTTCTTGCGACGCCTTTGGGGGAAGAAGGGAATTGATAAGGTTGCGGGTATTGGGAATGGGATATTCATGGTGAGAATGCAATCGACTGAATCCAAGATTAGCATATTGGAGGAAGATTGGCATTTCTTTCATGGGAAGCCTTTAGTTGTTGAAGAATGGCAGCATGATGTTGAGTGGAATAAGAAAAGGGTGAGCAGATTCCTATTTGGATTGAATTACATGGGTTAGAAGTCAAATATTGGGGTGAGAAAAGCTTGAGTAAGATAGTTGGTCCCATTGGAAAATATTTGAAGGTGGATAAAGCAACTCTGAACAGGGATAAATTGTTGTATGCGAAAGTGATGATTAAGGTAGAAATTGATCAATTCTTTCCAGAAATTCTGAAATTTAGGAATGAAAAAGGAGGTATTATTGAGCAATCAGTTCATTATGCTTGGAAGCCTACTATATGTGTGAATTGCCAGGGATATGGGCACTCTCAACAAGAATGTATTAGAAAACAACAGGCTGTTCAGAGTAAGAAAGTCTGGAGGGTGAAGAATGGGGATGGAAAGGAGAAAACAAAGAATATCAAGGATAGTGATGGGCAACAGCAGGTGGTGAAGGGTCCATTTGGACAGTTACAGTTTGGGGAGGTATTACCAGAGGCTGAAATACAGAACAGATTTGATATATTACAGTCTGCCACTACTGAGGATTTATTCTATGCAGTAAGTTCTGAAGGGATGCATGGGTTAAAGGCCCCTGGAAGCAATGGATAACATCCTTGTGTGGAATGTAAGAGGGCTAAATAGGAAAGCTAAACAATTAGATGTCAAGAGATTCATCTCTATGCATAAAATTGGCTTGTTTAGCCTTCTTGAAACTAAGGTAAAGATGTCCAAGATGGGGAATCTTTATCAGAGATTATGTGATGGCTGGTGTTTTACTACTAATAATAGTGTAGTAGATTCTGGTAGGATAATTGTTGCTTGGCTTCCTAATTCCTTTGATGTGGCAGTTGAATTGATGACTGACCAACTTATTCACTGTAGAGTGCAACCTAAAGGCCCTGTTGCTCCATTTATGTGTTCTTTTGTGTATGGGAAGAATGACAAAAAGGGTAGAGAATCATTGTGGCAATCATTAAGGAGGGTCCACACAAGTATGCCTTGGGTTGTCTTGGGAGATATAAATGTGGTTTTGAATTGTGATGAAAGAATTGGATCCACTGTCAGATGGCATGAAATTGAGGAGTTTCGGGAGTGTGTAGCAAAGTGTGAGTTAGAAGATATGAAGCAGCAAGGTAGGTTTTTCACTTGGACCAATAAACAAAAAGGGGCTAGTAGAGTTTTTTCAAAAATTGATAGAGCTTTGGTGAATGGAGCTTGGAGGCAGCAGTATGAAGAGGCAATGATAACATATTTGCCTGAAGGAGATTATGACCATTGCCCAGGTTTGGTCAGTTTGCAGAAAGGTGAAAGGTGTAATGGGTAAAAAACCATTTCGTTTCTTTAATATGTGGGTGCAGGCTCCTGACTTCAAATCCATTGTTAGAGATGTCTGGCAGACCAATATTTCAGGGTGTAGAATGTATAGCTTAACTCAAAAGCTGAAGCTACTCAAAAGTGAGCTTAAGAAGCTTAACCAAAGAGGGTTTTTTGATGTCCAAGCTAAGGCTAGTCAAGCTGAGGGGAAAATGATGGAGATTCAAGACAAACTACATGCTTGTCCTGGAGATGGTGATTTGGCTAGTACTGAAAAGGTGGCAATAAAGGAGTATAGAGAAGCTCATGCAGCATATATGAGTCTCTTAAGGCAAAAAGCTAAGGAAAGGTGGATTAGCTTTGGTGATGATAATACTAAGTTGTTCCATCAGTCAATCAAAGCCAGAAGGATTGAGAACAAGATATATGCTATTAAGGATGGTGATGGGAATTGGGTTAGAGAGGATGATCAAGTAAAAAGGGCTTTTGTTGATTATTATAAAGGACTCTTAGGCACTAAGATGCAGAGCAGATGTACTGTGAAGAATCAAGTGATTCATGAAGGGCCCATTTTGACTGATGAGCAGCAACATTTACTTACTTGTAATTTCAATGCTGAAGATGTGAAACAAGTGATGTGGTCCATTCCTAATGAGAAAGCACCAGGGATGGATGGGTATAATAGCTTTTTTTTTAAACAAAGCTGGGAGATCATTGGTGGTGATGTTACAGAGGCTGTGTTAGATTTTTTCAGATCTGGTAAGCTCCTTAAATCTGTTAATGTAACTTCCATTACTTTGATTCCCAAAGTGACAAGCCCCACCTGTGTGAGTGATTTTCGACCCATATCATGTTGCTCTGTGGTGTATAAATGCATCACTAAATTGCTGTGTGTAAAACTAAAAGAGGTTCTGCCTGGGTTGATTTCTGAAACACAAGGAGCCTTTGTTTCGGGTAGAAGTATCATTCACAACATCCTATTGTGTCAAGACATAATTAAGATGTATAGGAAGGGACAACAACATAAGGGGTGCTTACTTAAGATTGATATCCAGAAGGCTTATGACACAGTGAGTTGGGAGTTTTTAGAAGAGATGTTGTATGCCCTTAGGTTTCCTAAAAAATTTGTTGAATTGGTAATGCTGTGTGTTACTAGTCCTACTTTCTCATTGATGATAAATGGATCTCCTACTGGTTTTTTTCACTCTCAGAGAGGATTGAGGCAGGGGGATCCTATGTCCCCCCTACTTTTTGTGCTCTGTATGGAATATTTGTCCAGATTAATGTACATAGGGAAGCAGGCTGAATTTGGGTATCATCCTAGATGTAAATCTTTGGGAATAAACCATCTTTGTTTTGCTGATGACTTGATATTATTCAGCAAAGGGGATCATAAATCTGTCACAATGATGCTTCAAGGGGTAGAGCTTTTTGCAGCAACTACTGGGTTAAAAGCTAATAGAAGCAAATCTGCTTTTTATTGTTGTGGAATGGATACTGCAGAGATTCAAAGGGTGTGTGACACTTCTGGGTTTGTTCATGGAGAACTTCCTTTCAGGTACTTAGGTGTACCTATATCTACAAAGAAGCTTAGTTCTGCTGATTGTGAGACCTTGGTGGAAAAAATGGTTAAAAGGGTTAGAATTTGGAGCACTAGGAATATTTCTTTTGCTGGCAGGAGGCAATTGGTGAATTCACTGCTTCTCAGTATTGGAGTGTATTGGTCCCAGATCTTCTTATTACCCAAAGTTGTGATTCAACAAGTTAATGCCATTTGTAGGGCTTTCCTAGGGACAGGTTTATGTCATACTTCAAAACCAGGATATGTATGTTGGGATGAGGTTTGTAAGCCTAAAGTCTATGGGGGACTAGGCTTCAGGAATCTTATGTTATGGAATACAGCAATGGTAGGTAAGCAAGCATGGAACATAGCTCTAAAAACTGATAACCTTTGGGTTAAGTGGGTGCACACATTGTATATCAAGGACCAGCAGTGGAGCACTTTTAGGGCTCCTCTCTCAGCTAGTTGGGCCTTGAAATATATATGTAGAGCAAGACAGGTGATTGTTAGTAGAACAGATGATAGTTGGCTCAGTCAACCTACTTATAGCACAGCTAAAGTCTATAAGAGTTTGCTGGAACTTGGAGTGAAAAGTAGCTGGAGTTCTATAATTTGGGACCACCACAATACTCCTAAACATTCATTCATTAGCTGGTTAGCTCTATTGAGGAGATTGATGACTAGAGATAGGCTTCAGGCTATTGGGGTAACCCCAAATGATCAATGTGGTATATGTGGGGAGGTAAGGGAAACTCATGACCATCTGTTTTTTGATTGTGATTATAGCAAACAATGTCTGGTAAAGGTGAAAGAGTGGCTTGGCATTCAAGCTATAACAGGACACTTTGCTCAGCTGCTCAGGTGGATACAAAGAAGGAGTAGAGCTAGCAAATTCAGAAGAATGGTTATGATAGCCAGCTTAGAAGCAACTATCTATCAGATATGGCAGGAAAGGAATGAGTCAGTCTGGAATATGCAAATTCATTCTGTGAATAGAAGTGTACAGCATATTAAATACATTGTAAAGGTTCGTGTAAAAAGTAGATTGCCTAAGAAGATTAGTTCCATTGACTGTCAATGGTTTGATGGATTGTAAATTCTTGTTGTTTTGTAGTTTTGTTTGGCTTAGGCCTAGTGAGTTGTAAGCTGTTGTTGTGTTGTTATGAGCTATGGCTGCTGTAGTGGGAGCTATTGGTGTTTGTAGCCCATGAGGATGTTTTTGTTGTGTGATTAATATAATTCCATACTTACTTACCAAAAAAAAAAAAAAAAGTAATTGTTTACATAGAGCACCCTGTCTTAAAATAATTGTTGGATAAAAAGGATGTCAAACCTAGACTTATTCGTTGGATACTTCTTCTACAATAATTTTATTTAATTAGGAATTAAAGATAGAAAAGGTGTTAAGAATCTAGTGGCAAACCACTTATCTAGACTCCAAATTCATGAAACATGTAATGCAATACCCATTAACGATAGCTTTCATGATGAGCGTTTGCTGGTAGTTTCTAACCCCCCCCCCCTTTTGGTACACTGATTTGGTGAACTATTTGGTGCGTGGTATCATTCCCCCTGATTTTTGCTAATGGTAAAGCATTATTATTGGGATGTAAAGCATTATTATTGGGAAGAACCTTTGTTATAAAAGTTTTGTGCTAATGGTATAATTAAACATTATATTCTTGAAGAAGATATAAAAAGAATATTGTTTCATTGTCATTCTTTAGAGTGTGGTGGTCATTTTAGTACTAACAAGACAGTAGCTAAAATTTGGCAATCTTGATTTTATTGGCCTACTATATATGTATAAAGATGTAAGAAATTTTGTTGCTATATGTGATAGATGTCAAAGAGTTGGTAATATATCTAAGAGAAATGAAACGCCTATCACTAGTAGAATAAATGCTATTTGTTGCGGTTAAAAAGTGCCCTATTGCTGCGATTTTGGGCGCGCAACAATTAAGGGGGCAGCAATAGGTATTAATTATATTGCTGCGGTTTTAAACCACAACAATATCGACAAATATTGCTGCGGTTTTTAGGCCAAATCGCATCAATATATTAATTTTATATCAGATTTAGAAAGCATATTGTTGCGGTTTGTGAAGTAAACCACAGCAATATGCTATATTTAATAATAAAAAAATAGACTTATTGCTGCGGTTTTTTTGAAAAACCACAGCAATAAGGTCTGTACAGGTAAAAAAAATATTTTTTTTTTTCACTTTGCCATCAAATTTGAAAGACAAAACAGTTAAAGAAAATAAAACACTATTGATTTAAACTATTGACAAAAAATTATTATTAAAAATTCGAAAATATAAAAAGTACAAATTAAAATATATTATTACAATATATTTAAGGTAGAGTATAAAAAAATCAAAAATATAATACAAAAAAAGCAAATCTGAAATGAAAAAGCAAGCATAAATAACTGGCCAATTACAAAAAAATATAATAAATACAAAAATATATTAGAAAAAAATAAGAAACTGATATTAAAAAAAACAACAAAAACAAAAAAAAACCTAAAACAAAAAATCTAAATCATCAAAACTATTATTGCTCACAAGGAAACCCGTTGAGGCCACATACTCTTTCTCGGACTCGGTCACACTGTGATACTACCATTCATATACTTATTATGTTTATTCATGTTTTTTTTAATTTGACAGTAGCTAAACTAAGAAAATAGAAACATAAAAATTAGAACTTGTAAACCTGCAACATTAGTAAAAGGTGGATAAGTTGTGACGAATATCCTTTTAGCAATTCATAATTTATTAAAGGACTTGGTAGGATATGTATTGAAAAACCATCATGAGATACCTCCTCTAAACCAAAAAAAAAAAAAATCCTAACACCAAAAATTACGTACAGATTAAAAAACAAAAGGAAAAAAAACGAAAAAAAAAATGGAACAAAAGAGATCGAAGGAATGAGCGAAGAAGGGCGAAGATGAACGACCGAAGGACGAATATGAACGAGTGATGGCGCTTCAAATTCTGATAACGACGAATGAGTTTGAGAGGATTCAAAGTGTAAAAAGATGAACCAACGAACGAGGTCGACGAAGTGCAGATAACAATTGGAGGACGAACGAGTTTGAATTTTTCATTTCTATAGAGAGGTGGACGAAGTGTAGATATCCACAGATATCAATTGAGGTCGACGAAGTGCAAATGTCAATTTCTGTAGAGAGGAGAGAGAGGCATGAATTGAGAGAGGAGAGAAGAGGGAGAGAGGAGAGAGAGAGGAAAGAAGGGCGTGAGTTGAGAGAGAGGAGAGAGGGGCGTGAGTTGAGAGAGGAGGGAGGAGAGGCGTCATTTGAGAGAGGGAAGATGAAAAAACCCTAACTTCTTTAAATATTTTTAAGGATATATTGCTGCGGTTTTTGAAAAGAACCGCAGCAATATATTAAAATAATATTTTTCAATATATTGCTGCGGTTCTTGCCAGAAACCGGAGCAATATTTTTGGTCAAATAGTCAAAAAAAAATTCGCTTAAACTATATTGCTGCGGTTTTCGATTGAAACCGCAGCAATATGGTTATTTTATATTTTTCATTTTCTTTTTACGTAATATATTGCTGTGTATGGGTAAAACCGCAGCAATATTACCGCAGCAATGAGCAATTATTCTACTAGTGTATGAATATTATTCTTGAAGTTGAATTGTTTGATCTTTAGGGAATCAATTTTATGGGCCCTTTTCCTCCTTCTCTAAACAATAGATACATATTACTGGCAGTTGACTATGTATTTAAGTGGGTTGAAGCTATAGCCACTCAAACTGATGATTCAAAGGTTGTTATGAATTTAATCAAAAAGAACATATTTTCTAGGTTTAGTGTTCCTGGAGCAATATTAAGTCATGGAGGCTCTCATTTCTTTAATAAGCCACTTGATAGTCTTTTACGAAAATACGGGGTAACTGATAAAGTAGCTTTAGCTTATCACCGCCAAAGAAATGGTCAAGTAGAGATTGCTAATAGCGAGTTAAAGCAAATTCTTGAGAAAACAATTAATAACTCTAGAAAAGATTGGTCTAGTAAGATAGATGATTCTCTTTGGGCCTATAAGACAACCTTTAAAACACCTTTAGGCATGTCTCCTTTTAGGCTAGTGTATGAAAAATTTTGTCATCTCCCTGTCGGAATAGAACATAAGGCTTGCTGTGATATTAGAGAGTTAAATATGGACCTTAAAGCTGCTAGAGCTAAGAGACAGCTACAACTAAGTGAATTTATAGACTTCATACTAGATGCTTTTGAGAATGCTAAATCATATAAAGAAAAAAAAAACTTTGGCGTGATAAACACATCAAACCTAAAGAATTTGAAGTAGATCAACAAGCTTTACTTTTTAATTTGTGACTTAAACTGTTCCCTGGAAAGTTACGATCTAGATGGTCCAGCCCCTTCACCTTTGTTAAAGTTTATCCTTATGGTTCGGTTGAATTACAAGGTCAAAATGATATTTTTAAGGTAAATGGTCACCGTCTTAAACCATATATTGTGAGTGAATTATTACCTAAAGGAGTGACTTACTCCTTAGAAGATCCTATTGGAATATGACTTTCAAAATAGTCAAGCTCGTGACTTTAAACACGCGCTACTTGGGAGGCAACCCAAGCTACTCTCTGTTTTTATTTTATTCCTTTTGTCAGCATTCTTATCTTATTTCTATTTTGTTTTTCCATTTACCTATGCAGGTATACATCTAGTTAACAAGCCATAAATCAGTTTCGCCTTGTGTGTTATGTCATGCTCAACCACTTATAGTGAATGGGCTAGAAAACAACTAATTTGAGGAGAAACTTTATGTACTCCTTCTTCTATGAACTGTTGTTATGTCCTCCTACTTGCTATGATGTTCTTCTACTCCTTCTACTATGTGTTGTTGTTGTGTTCGGTTATTGTGTCACCATTATCACAAGAGTACTCACTGTCGCTCTCTTATTGCGTTGCACGAGAGAAGTCGTCTTATACCCCAGGTTGTTTCTCTCTAAGTCTTTTTTGTTGCCATGGTTATTGCTACAATTTTCGCTTTCCCATATAATCTGACTACATTCAAACATTGCGGACAATGTTTATAATAAGTGTGGGGGAAGAGGCTTAAGCCTTGAATTGTTGTGAATTGTCGGATTTGTGTATTGTTGTGATGCTAGAATTAATTCGTGTGAAGGAACTGGTCTAGAAAATGAGAAAATCTCATTGGATATGCCGTATTTTAGGGGAGGTGCTGCCAAAATTTGTGCAGAAATTTATAATTTTTATGTCTGATATTGATTTGAAGGCAAATTTTGTTATGCTATGTTTGGATAGCAAGATTTCATTTTAAATCCCGGATTTGGATGAAATCTATTGTTTCGATGGCATGGAATTTGTCCAAATTCTTATCAAAAACCTATATTAGTAGAATTTGAAATTCAAGCTATTACCTTGTCATTTGAAATTCTCTCCTCATACATATCCCAACTTCATGAGTATCTATATCCCAACTTCACTCATTCTCTTTCTAATATCTATTTCTCTCTCCTTTAGTTAACCCACACTTCTTCTCTCACCTCTATTAAACCTCTATTTCTCTCTCCTCTATCAAACCCCCTTTACAAAACAATGATTAGGAATTGAAATACAAACTTTAAATTCTAGATTTCAAATCCATTATTTGAAATGAAATACAAGTTTCCAAACACTACCTTAGTTTAATTTGACTGAAAAGAAAAACAAAAGTAACAGTTTTTGAAATTGAATTTTTTTTTTAAGTTTTTCGAGTTTTGTTGCAAGCTAATGGGTTTTAATGTTGACTGATTCGGAGAATAGCATTGCAAAATTGTGCAAGTGTCTAGCAAGTGGTAAGACTGGTTGTTTAAGATTTGATTGTGATTTACTTGGTGGACATTTATAACCATTGTGAGACCTTTTGATCCTTTTAATAGACTAAAACATTTATATTAGTCTCTATTTTTTTTTCATGAGAGTGTGCGTTAGTTTCGGGTGATGTATAGATTCTTGAATTTGCATTGGTTTCTTCGAGACCATATTGAAACATGAGCATACATAAAAATGATTAAGGCATTCGTTTTTGTTGAACTATATTTAACCTAAGCCACCTAAATTATCATATCCTTTTCTAAAGCCCCTCTGAGCCTTAAGCCTATTTCTTTTGTTTAAACCATATTACAAGCTTATTTCCGAAACACATGACTTTTACCTAATTTTTGAGCTAGTGGAATATATGACATGATTTGAATGGGGTTGTACATTATACTTCTTTGTGTAGGTGATCCTATTAGTTTGCATTTATGTTTTTTCTCAAAAGAAAATATCAAAATGAAATGAAAAATATGAAGTAACAAAGAAATGACAAAATATGAAAAAATAAGAAAAAAAGAAAAGATTGATTGAGAATGAAAATGAGTTCGGAGAAGTTTATTATTAGATATATATGCCTAACATTTGAGTAGTTGGAGTTTTGATTGTGGGCATTACTTTTGTTATTGCTACGGATTGTGTACTCCACTAGTCTTAAAGGTTTTGAGCACCAAATACCAAATACTTCCTGCTCCTTACCCGAGCCTTACATTACAACCTTACCAAAACCCTTTTGATTTTTTTATGCTCTTTGCCTTCGCAGTGGTCGAGAGTTGAACGAGATGCAAATTTAAAGATGATATATTTTATTTTGAGTCGACATGGTAGGTTTTGAGCGATAATTATTATACCCTAAACGCATGAGTGACTATATTTATTGTTATTTACACAACTAAAGTGAGGGTTCACCAAGTTAATTACTTACATTACCCAAATCTTGAATATAGTTGTGGCAACATGTGTTGAAAACGCTAATACATGAAATACTATGCTTTTTCAAGAGTTGGCTGGTCATTGGCTCATTGCTTGTGACGTCTAAACAATGGTTTTGAATTAAAATTATTTTAGTTGAGTTATGGCTACTTCTACTAGAATTTGCCTAGAAAGTCAGTCAGTTGGGAACTTAAAATTTATATTGACGGATCGATGCTTCTATTATATAATTCTAGTTTGCTGGAGGACTAGAAAATCTCAAGTGCGGGGGAGTTGATAAAGCTATATTTTATATATGATTTTTGTTCATTCTATTACTCTTTGGTATAAATTATGAGACTTATAATAGACTTTCTTTTCGCATTTTAATGTTTAAAGTGTTAAGTTTCTTATGTTATAAAGTTGATTTAAAATATGAAAAATGTGTTCAATTTATTATTTTCCTTGATGCTACTACTACAAATCTCGTATATATGTTAATTTGATTTGTTAAACATTTATAGTAGTAGTATCTACTATGCAAATATTTTATTACTCTATTGATTTTTTTGTAAGCTCTCCTCATCACATTTATTTGATTTGAGGGATAATCCATTATGTTCATTTTTTTCCCTGATCACGAGGAAGTAATTCAACATCATATACTAAATTTTCTTCCTCCTCCTCTAATGGTACATTACTAGTACTCGAACCACCAAAATTCATATCAACATCTTGAGTCAGGAGAGAGCTAAATGAAGGAGATTAATTTGGAGATATCTCACTATGAGAGAGTGAAGAGCAAGATGTTTCTTTGGATTTCATTATTTTAAACATAAATTGTCGAAGATCGGATTATTTTCCCTTAGACTTGGAATTGTTTGGGGTGAATGTGAATCACTTGACATTTCCTAGTTAAATTGATAACATGAAATAATTACATTATCAAACCAAACCAGTCAATTATAAATCAACTCATATTTACAATTTTCAAATTAGAAATTAAAAATTACAAACTAAATAAACATGACGAACAACAAAAAAATATCAACTAATTCAAGCATTGAACCATAATTACAAGTTCACGACCAAACAAGGATGACTATTACCTCAAATATATGATATTAATACTTGGGGTTTAGAATAAACAACTTACTAAGACATTGTAGTGGTGACTGGCGTCAGGGCTCGCTGGTTGGCGGTAGAGATGGCAATATTCAGTGGATCACTCGACCATCCGCTCCACCCGGTTTATTAAGTGGGTGAAAAACCCCGGTTTAAACGGATGATAGCCGGGTGACGGATAATCGGGTGATGGATGCGGGTCGGGTTCGGGTGATATTTTTTCATCCATCACCCGACCCATCATCCGTTTACCACCTGATCCATCACCCGTTTAAAGTAAAAAAAAAAATTATAATTTTTTTAATTTTGGGCTTTTTCATTTTTACAATATTAATCTATAGCCCAAAAGTTACAAGATGATAATATAAGTATATAAATGTTAATAATGTGGATTAGGGTTAGTTTGGAGACGATTTTACATTTTAAGTAGAATTATATAAATGGATTAGTGGTTCTTGTTAGTAATTTTTCTTTTTTCTCCTAATACTATTTGGTTTCACCGTTAATCACCCGATCCATCCGTTTAACCCGGTTACAAATCCGGACGTACGCCGCCAACTAGAGCTGTAAATGGATCCGGGAAGAGATGAATGCGGGTGATGGATGGATCGGGTGAAGTGGGTGGATGCGGGTGATGGATGGATCGGGAGGAGTGGGTGGATGCGGGTGACGCTCCACCTGCCCCGAACCCGATCCATTTACAGCTCTAGTTGGCGGCGTACGTCCGGACTCTGGCGGGTGCTGGGCTGGTGTTGCCTTGTACATCTTGTGGTTTCTTTTCGTAGTTTCTCACTTAGTCACTTTCTCTCCTTACTTCGTTTGAATCGTTTCACTCTTTCTGCGGTTTCTCACTTAATCATTTTCTCTCCTTACTTCGTTTCAATGGTTGTCTCCACCTGTCCTTGTTGTGAAGCACTATAAATAGAAAGTGTCATATTATAAGAGACGGCGAAAGCATATATATTCTTCCATATCATTAAGAGTGAAACAGTCAATGTGATTAATTCATATCATTAAGTGTTGTACTTGTGCCATTTTGTAGGTTTTTTTTATGGTACCAAATTAGAAAGCTTTTGACTACTAATAATTTTTTTATAGAGAGTGATCTATATTGACTTTAATAATAACATATAATAAAACTCGGTATAATATAAAAATAATATTGACTATGTTATCTATGATGGAACCAACAAACTTATTTTTCTTTTGAGATTTATTGAACGTAGAGGAAACATTTATTAGGGTTTCTACAAAATACAAAGAACTATATAAGGAACTAATCGAGTTGTGAACTCCAAAATTACATTACGGCATTATACTAAACCAATTTACAAATAACTTCATTATAGTTACCAATGAATCAAAACAATCTATTTGACTTTAAGGATCATATTCATAGTGATAATATTGTTCCACTGAAGCTGAATAAATCATGATTTTATATATTATTGTATCATAGAGAAGAAGAGTAAGATGTTAGTATGATTTTCTTATAATTACTTTATTATATATATATAAATAAATAAATTGGACTAAGGACATGGTCTCTTCGACATAAACAACGAAACTGAACTGCGACGTGGATTATAAGCCTCATTATATTATAAAATGTGTATTTTGTTTTTAGAGGCATAAGAAAAGGGTGATTTCCTTAAATAAAAGCCATATGACAATTTGTACATGTGCTAATGCCATCAAATTCAATCTACTCCTACGTTATTTTAGATATGATTACATTTTTTTGATAGAGTTATATTCGGATCGCGAAATTTACAAGATAGATCTTTCAAACTTTGCAACTCGACACCCACAAATATTCGGATTTAGAAATATGTTAGACGAAATTCCATATGTTTGTCCTTGTGCACACAAGAAACAAAGTAAAAGAACCTAAAAATCCCACCTTGACAAACATAATGGAAGCAACTATGCTCTGTATATAAGAACTAGTGGTGTCAAAACAGGTTAGCAAACAACATCTAGGTTGACCCACGCTAACCAGGTCAGACCATGACTTTTCAAGTTTATGCCCGTCAGTTCCCTAGGTCGGGATCGATCAGGTGCTGTTCATATGGGTCAATCACATTTGAATTATCAAAATAATGGGTGCCAGACAGGTTTGGTGCCCATTTACAAGTCAATCCATTCCCAGATTCAATCACTCGTGGACATTTTTCAGCTGGGTTTGCGTAGGTCGTAAGTTGGTTTCATGTACACTTGGGTCGAGTCAAGTTTGCTCGGGTCCAATCGTTTACGACCTTAGTTCGATCAATGTGACACAATGGGTCCATTCGCTATTGAATGTCAATTCAGCTTCAGTTAAATTCCGGATTAGGTCATTTTATATAATGTTGTTAACTTCTTTATCAACTAATTATATATATACACCATGTTGTTAACTTCTTTATCAACTAGTTATACATACCATGTTGTTAACTTCTTTATAAACTAATTATCACTTATCAAATAGTTTAAAAAAAACGCTATCATACATTGAATACTATAGAGGTATGATCAATTTCGATTTTGTAATGGATTTTGTAAACGAATAATATCATTAAAAGTATTAAGATCGACATATATATACAAATGTGTGTGTGCGATAAATATATAGATGATAACGAAAAACTAATAAAAATACTATATTATTTACATTGGTTTTTAGTGTATTCTCTTAGTCAACTCGTATTTGGACTACTCAACTACGTAACACCCCTATAATGTAGTATTGTTATTGTTGTTGGTTATAATATCATATTGCAATCTGAACCACTAATTTAATCTAAACCTTTAATCTTGACCATTCATGCAATAATAATAGAATCCAGCTATCCACCATTTAGTCTATCCTCAAATATAATCTATGTCGTTAGATCTAATCCAACGGCTGAAAAATTACCCATCAGAATCATTCTCCCCTAAAATGAAACCCTAGCCACTTTTATTTGATATCTCTCTCTACCTATCTCGTGGTGCGTCGTACCTCCCTCTTCTCTCATACACTCACTTCTCTCTCTCTCTCTCTCTTAGAAATTCAAGATAATAAGACACCATTTAAGTTCATCCTCTTTATGATGACAATATAACAAGTAGTCATTATCAACTCAATTAGGTTCATATAAGTTATATTGTTACACTATAAGTTCACTTAAATAGATATAATCAAACTATTATATAACTGAGTGATAGTTGTATACGTAACACTATAATAAGTCTAGCTTAAGAAGAAAATAAATATAGAGTTGTTGAGCTAGTAACTTAGCTGAAAAATTGAATTTGGATATTTTTAATAATACAGTTTGTTATAACATATATGGTTTTGTTAAATTATTGTATCGTTTTGCATATTAACAAGGTATCAATCTTAATATACATGTTTATGATCTCATTAAAAATATTCAGCTAATGTAAATTGGGAAGATTTAAATTTTTCGGACGTTGAGAACATGAAGATGTAAGAGATAAGAAGTTACAGTTTTGGAAATTGGAAGGGATATAAAGTAGTGGCCACGCGTCATAGCATTAAAGCAACTACATAATTAGTTTTTTTTTCCTTTTTAATTTCGGTAAACCGTAAATACCATACAATTGGACCTCTATTATGAAGGCCATATTCAATTGCTCACCCGACACCGGGTCTTAGTCGGGCCTAACGAGGTAGCTACCACATAAATTTTGAGTTTTACACGAGTAGGTGAATAGCATCCCCAAATCGTCACGATCGAGCATTATTTTTTGGTTCTAATCTAGTAAAAGTTTGTTTCCTCAATATTTTGTACATTAATAAGAGGGTGAACAAGATTACTAAATGACACCCTATAATTTTCTAGTTATGCGCCAAATATATATGTGTCCCCTCCCCCAGATATTATACACCACACCCATTCCCTCATTCTCTCTCACTCTCATAGTTCCTCACTTTTTCACTCTCTCTAACTCTCCCACTCTCATCACCTAAGAACCTCCATATACTTTGCCTGCTAAATTATCTCTGGCTATTAGGGGCTAACTTATTAAGGGTCTTGGGTGGCACGGGTCCAAGAAAAAAAAAAATCACTTCTCCTTGTATTTAACATTCGGCAAATTTTTACACAAGATAAAACTGATACCCTCTCTCTAAATTCTTACAAAGTAACTTTGCTCCAGTGGTAAACTTTTAAACAAACTCATGCGTGCGGGCAGTACTCTGGCTCGTGAGTTTAAATCTCTGTAGTACCAATTCTAGCTTTTTTCTTTCTCTTTTACTTTCTTCTTTACTTGATGCTTTATTTTTTATTTTTACTTAATTCTTTTTATTTTACCGTTTGTGCTTTTCTATATTGGATCTTTATTTTATTATATTGAATAGTATCCATTTCTCTGAATTTTAGCTCTAATTTTAACCATTTTATTTTTGTGATATAACGATTATTCTCGTTTCGTTTTTAAACAAGTTCAGTAATTTGACTTTGTATATTGTTATATTATATAACCAAGATTAATTTACAAATACTTAAAAATATTTTTACAATGTAAAATTTTAGATTTATCTCTATTTACAATTACCAAATTTAAATCAACTTCTTAAAAACATTAGGAACAAATAATTGATGAATATATTAAAGGTAAGACTGACGTTTGTTGATGCGTGTAAAAGTCAATCTATTGAATATACTAAAAATGGAAATAACATTGAAATATCGATATAATTAATTATCTAATACATGATTCAAATAATATAAAGTTTAGTTCTCTTATTCTTGAAAATAAATTTCTCCTATGTTCTTATGATCATTGTATATTTTCTTGGTTTAGTTAGGACCCCAAATTTAAAATCCTAGATTTACCCCTGCCAACAACAGGATCTTCGTCCACTTTGTCGGTAGCACCATCTCTGGTAACATACTTAGGGATAGGACCTCTACCCACATTGCCAGCAACACCACTTTCTGACGACACATACCTCCAGCGACCAAGGTTGGTACTTTTTTATTTCAAATAGGGAACAAGAGCAAGCACTTAATATAGTCGCCCCACTAGTGGCATAAGTGTTAGATGAAGATGCATCCACCTGTGGTGGGACGCCTATGTGAGGCACACATGCCACTGGTGGATCATCTATTCAGGTGTTCGACCACCATATTTGGCTTTTTTTTTTAGAAAAAAATTTAAGTTAATTGATTACATTTAAGTTACGAATTGCAAGATTGTAAGTTTTTGTTTAATTGGTATTTAGAATTGCCGATTAAAATTTGAATCTAGAATTTCATATTGATTCGAATTTGAAATAAGAGGTGAGACGCCTAAATTAAGTGCTTATGCAGTAGTCAGATGCCTAAAGTTGGCGCTTATACCACTAGTCAGGCAGCTACTTTAGGCATTTCTCCAGTGGTAGGAACGCCTAAAAATTGTGCCTGACCAGTGGTATAAGCACCTATGTTAGGCGCTTGACCAGTGGTGTAGGAGTCTACATTAGGCGCCTGACCCTTTATTCTTTTCTGATGATTTTTTTTTGTAATTTCATATTTGAGTTTCTTTCGTTTAGCGAAAAATAATTAACAAAATTTATTAAATATGGTGTATTAAAGTAGAAAATTGTATGATTGAGAAAAAAAATAAGTGGAATATAAGAGGAAGAATAATTAATGAAATTTTGAATACTCTAGAAAAATAATTAGAATTTTGACAACATCCAGTTGTATGGCACATGCACATGGGATAGAAAAAGTAGAAAAAATCCAACAACCACAATAATCAACTACCACATCTCCTAAGTTCATGCGTCTAGTATCTTCCATCTTGAGCAAATTGAGGCAGTAATGTTACATATGACCAACCAAATGATGAAAAGATTCTATCATATGTTGCCTAGCAATTTCATACCTAGATTTCTCTAAGCTATCCTTGATCTTAATCATTTGGTTGTCTATGAAAACATTAACACGTGATCACAATGTATCCAAGGCACAAGTGAAAGTTTATAGCCAGGCTTTGAGAGCTGAATATGCACTCGTTATCTTACAGGGGTTTGTGCTCCCAAAACGAAGCACGTCGTTGGTCCATGCTTTCATAAACTTGGTGTTACGAGGATTCAGCCGTGTTGTCTCAATATAATCAATAATGAGTTGATTCCACGCCCAAGCGCTTTGCAAGTTTGCCAACGCAAGTTCATATTCATTCTCTATGTTTGCATTGAGCACTTTCCACCAATAACCATCATAAAAACGCTCGCCATATGGCTTGGAGCCACATATTCTGGTAACTCGTGCCTCCACATCTCGGTTAATATGCCATGTACAAAAGAGATGGGCAGAATGTGGAAAAACTGTAAGAATGGGCCTAACCAAATCCAACTCATCACGGTCTATAAAGATGAATGTGGGCTCACATGATTCCCAAGTCGATTACGTAGGCACTCTAAAACCCAACGATAACTCTCTGCAGTCTCATCCTTTACTATGGCATAACCGATAAGAAATTTCAAATTTGTCGGTGCCACACCCATCTAATTAACGAAAGGTATATCGTATCGATTCGTCTAGTGCGTTCGTACCAAGAGGATGATCCGTGAACACATGAGTAATAACTCCCTCATAATCTAGTAATGTCGATGACACGTAATTTTTCATCCCAGCAAGGTGTAGAAGATATTAAGCTGAAGTTCGCTCCTCAAGCCCTTCCATCATGTAAAAGTGCCTCTCGTTGTATATGTTTGATCGTTTGGTGACTATTCAGGTATGCCTCAACTACAACAGCTTGTATGTTTCTCGTGCCATATCAGCATCAGTCATTTGTGAAACCATCTTCCTAACATTATCATCAAGTCCAGTAATCCGCCTTTGGCCCTCCTTAATTATACATAATGAACGTGCGGTTGTGAAACCAATATTCAATCTCGGAAAATATCAAAGACCATCTGGAGTCCAAAACCAAATTAATTCGAAACGGGCATCCACAATACTTTGTCGATGTATTAGCTCTTTTCACGGTTCTTAGGTCTGTCTTATTCCACTTGTGCCTCATCCCCCGAGAACATTTCATATAACACTTGCGAGGATATGAAACATTCTTTTATACGAGTCTCTAACAAATTCAGACCCTATGAAAATTGCAATTTCGTTAAGATATTCGGTCGCCTTTTCAACCATATCCAACTATTCACTTATCCTGAATCTACTATGATAATTAACCTTGTATCCATCGTTGCTGGAGTATGTAACCTATTAATAAGCATACACTTAGAATCTACCATTTAGATATATTTTCAACTATCAAATATATTTTAGATTAAGATTAAAAATTAACAAATCCAACGACAAACTAACACAAAAATAACTGGAAAAAAAAGATGCATGGGCCATCGATAGGGGTCCGAAAGAGAATTCTGATCCTTTGGTTAGACATCTAACTTTGGCGCCTTATCCATTGGTTAGGCGTCTAATTTAAACGCTTGACTATTGGAGCAAGCTTCTATTTTAGACGCGTGGCCAAAGGACTAGGCGTCTAAACTAGGCGCATGTCTTTGTTTTTAGGCGAAAAATAATATAAATGGAAAATTTTCTAGTATTTTATTTAAGGTGACATTTATATCGACTCAGATATTCAACATATATTATATTATGGGTTTTTCTACGTTATACCCTTGTGTTTCTTCAATTTCTACGTTTTACCCCAACTTTTTAAAAATTCTACACGGTACCCTTAATCTTACCTTTTTTAATGCACGATGCCCAAACTGCTGATTATATGTCATTAATTTCATTTATTTTTTTAAATTTATTGGAACTAATTTTACTTATACATAGTTTAACCTTTAGAAGGTTATTCACTAATTAGATTCATTCTACGAGAATATAAAATAGACGAAATTAATGTTGTATAATCAGTGGTAGGGGCATTGGTCGTTGAAAAAAGTAAGTTTAAGGGTACTGTGTGGAATTTTGAAAAGCTTGGGGTACAACGTAGAAATTGAAAAAATACAAGGTATAACGTATATAATTTCTGCCGCTTAAATAAATTATATATACTATATTATACTTCAAAGTATAAAGTAAAATTACATTAAACTACAAATATTCAAAAGTAATTTCAGCTATTCAACATAATTACATATAATATATCATAGATCAAAATCGAGGCTACAAATCCATAATTGAAGTATTTCCTATCATGTGAACATCTAAAACAAAACATGTCAAAATATATTATACTATTTACTTATATTTATACCTATTTCAAAACTTTCATATGATATTTCAAATATATAAACTAATTAAGAATCCATCAATAAATTCAAAAACAATGCTTTTACAAAAGAAAAAAAAAAACTAAATTTTTGTGCTCATACGCCTAATTTAGATGCTTGATCTTGTGGTCAGGCCTCTAACTTAGGCGTCTGACCGCATTTGGATGCATGACCATGTGGGCAATCTTCCAATATAGGCGCCTAACTAGGTTTTCAGGAAAAAAAAAACTTTCATTGCCTTCAATGCCGACAGAGTTGGTTGTCTCTGATTGGTCAACGCCAGTCAATGTCGTAGTCAATACCGAAGATCTTACTATTTTCATAGTGATGGTAGGGTTTAGGAAAAAGAAAATGAGGAGTGCATAAATAATAGCTGGGGGGCTTTAGTAATAAGTGCATATTATAACATCATTTAGTTACATATTAGGTGCATTTTCATGTAGTAAGAGCATTTACATTGCGTTAATGCATATTTAGGTCCATTTTTATAAATTCGATGCTTTCACGAGTTATTTGATATTTTGATGTAATCTCAAGTACTTTGGTCCTATTTGAGTACATGATGATTAAGGTGCATGAATCGGATTACCTTCAAAACGATCTATCATTTTCCCAAACAGAATAGAAGTGAAAAAGATACACACGACTTTATGTACTTGTGTGAAATATGACACATCCAAACTATTTTACCCATAACTTTTGATACAAAAATGATAATGAAGTAATTTCAAATGGTTTTGAAACTATACTTCAAGATATTTCCAACTATATGTTACGTTGCGAAACAAAGCTCTAGATCAAAAGTTGTAGCTGTTCAAAGCTCTAGATCAAAAGTTGTAGCTGTTCAAAGCTCTTTGTCTATCGCTCACACGGTCGTGCGGATATGTGCTAGCCTGTGCAGCCTACAATCAAAAGCCACAAAAGCTTATGCCTTGCTCGCACGACTGAGCGATATTTCGCTTGACTACGCCCGTGCAAGAAGTTGCTAGCCCGTGCAACCTATTGTAATATCACATATTCCGCGTGACCTAATATATCATTTTATATTATTCTTAGCTTATAAGTAGGAATTTAAACCTTATTTTCAACAGCTTAGATATTATATCATCATAATTAGTTTATACTCAGGGTTTTTAGAGTGAGAAGTTAAAGAGAGAAACTTGTAAATCTCCATTGTTCTTTAAGACTCTATCTTTTTTCCATAAATTCAAGTATCTTTTTTCTTCTTCTCTTCTCCTTGTTTTCTATTATGATGTTTTATTATTCTTCTCTATTTTTATTTATTTCAACTATGCTTTCATAGTTTTATAATCTATGGTTAACTTGAACCCTAGTATGAATTAATTTATGATTATTTGTTTAAATCCCCAAATTAATTGCTTACACTAGTACAAAATCATTGATTTGCGTCGAACTTGAGACCACCATTTGCATCAGACATCGGTCTGACAGCACCGGTCGCGACGCAAATCTCCCTACTGAGATGATCTGCATCGGTGGTGGACACAACGCAGATGGCTTGCTATTTGCGTCGTACGAAGATCAAGCTGCGATGCACATGACATTATCAACCGAGCGCCACACCACAATTACTGGAATATTTGTGTCAGACATAGAATCAACGTGCGACGCAGATTGTCACTTTTCGCGTCAGAATAAATACTATGTGCGATGCAAACCGCTTCCCCATTCATAGAAGTTTTCCCGTATCCAAACCTAATTAAATCCATGTGCATCAGATCTCTTCCCTTTATTTTGAATTCATTAACAATTATATTGCTCTTTTTATAAAAAAAAAAATAAGATAAGATGAACCAAAACATAAACATCCAAAAAATGAGATCGAGGATGGAAACACAAACTAAAAAGAGATTCTCGACAATTTGCACATATTTGTCAGTTGATTCGCACAAGATTCAACATTTACAAAGCAAAATTATAATTATGTAAATTAAAATTGCAAATGCAAATAGTTTTGCTTTTTCTCATATTTCACTACAGTTACAAATATCAAAATTTGAGACATTAAAAACATAACCTAATTCTTCAGATTCTCCAGATTTGCATACTAGCTCATCGCCGCCGTTAATTCTTGATCGGAAATTCTCGTTCTTTTTTCTAGTTCTTCAAATTCGAATTTTCCAAATTTTGGAATTCTCGATCTTTCTTCCTGTTCTTCAATTCTTGATCATCTCTTTCTTCTCGTTCTTTAATTCTTGTTCTTTTCTTTCTTCTCGTTCTCCAATTCTCGATTTTCTCCTTCTTGAAACAAACCCTGACATTTTAGATATTGTTTGTTTAATTGTGGAAACGTCAATTTGTGGGATAAAATTCTAGATCTGGTTTGTTTAGATGAGTGAAGGACTAATAATTTTTCTTTTCCTTCCTTCTCTTGTAGATATAGCTTTTTCTTTTATTTTTCTTTTTGCATGTCTTATAAAAAATTAGATCTAGTTTATTTTACATTTTCGTTTGTACACTATTTGCTTTGTTGTGAGATGCATGCAGGCACATTTGACAAACTACCAAGGGCTTTGATAAGCTATTCTTGGGAGGCAACCCACGTTTTCTAACCTTATTTTTATTCTTTTCAATTTTAGATTTAGGAATTTCTATTTTTTTATTACTAACTTAAAAAATTGTGCAAATTGTGATTCAGAGGTTGAGTTTTTTTTTTTTTTTTTTGGTAAATTGTAAGCAATATATTACCAAAAAAGAAACCCAAAATAGGGCCCTCAAGAATTGTACAACCTAAATGAGCAACAAGAAGCTCAAACACCACCTATAAGAACATCAATTACATTTGCAGTTGTTGTAACCAACATCTTTCTTCACTCGACCATTTCATGTCAATACATGTTTGCACTTTGGTTAACACTTCATTTTGTATTTCTCTAATCACCAATTCAGGTCTTCTAATTGACTCCTTCCATAATGCTTGATTTCTACACCTCCAGATGTGAGATACCAAGGCAGCCAAAATAGCATAACTAACCATTTGTTGTCTCTTTCTTCTAAACTTTCTGCCCCATCTCTTCCAACTCGTGTAGAAGTGTTCCTGAGGATATTTCTTCACTCCTATCCACCTCATAACTCCTTGACATATAATGCTGCTTACAGGACATTTGAAAAACAGATGAGAGCATGTTTCTGTTTCTTGCCTGCATAGTAAACACAGATCATCAGGACATATTCCAAGATTATACATCCTATCCTTAGTCTTTAATTTTCCTAACATAGCCATCCAAGAAATAAAGGCATGCTTAGGTTGATTGAAGCTACTCCATACCCATCTATGCCATTCCACTTCCACCTGTTGACCCTTCAGCCAGTGGTAACCCTCCTTTATAGTGTATTTCTTAGTGCCATCCTTCCACTGATCCCTAGTATATGCTGCCTTGAATTTTTCCTTCATTTTACATATGGTTTTCCAAACCCAGCTAGCATTCCCTGGAGCTTTATACTCCCACAGGTTCCCATCTTTAATATAAATACAATGCACCCATTTTATCCATAGCACATCCTCTCTGACCACCTGCCACACATATTTCCCTATTGCAGCTTCATTCCACACTTGACAATCTTGAACACCCAAGCCTCCATATTTCTTAGGTCTACAAATAAGATCCCAAGCTACAGGTGGACTTCTATTCAGTATGATTTTCTCTTCCCATAAAAAACATCTACACAACTGAGTAATCTTTTGCATCACACTCCTTGGCAGCAAGAATACTTGAGCCCAGTATAGGTGAAGGCTCATTAGAACAACATTTACTAGCACCACTCTAACTGCATAAGATAAGTGTCTTGTGCTCCAGCACATAATTCTCTTCATGATCTTGTCAATCAGAAATATCACAATCAGCTCTAACTAGTCCTCTTAGAAGTGATAGGCACACCCAAATACCTGAATGGGAATTCACCCTTGCTGATTTTTGTCATTTGAAATATCCTTGTCTGAACTTCTTCCTTCACATTGCCATAGTATATTGCAGATTTTTCCGAGCTTGCATTTAATCCAGAGGCTCTAGCAAAAGCTTTAAGAGATCTCACAAGCATGACAACTAATTTGACTTCACCTTTACTAAACAGCATGAGGTCATCGGCAAAGATTAAATGAGTTAATCCAAGTTGTTTACAATGATAATGAAAATTAAACATCTCTTTCTTACACATCTTCTTCATGATTCTAGTAAAATATTCCATGACCAATACAAATAACAAAGGGGATAAGTGCCTTAACCCTCTTTTTCCTGCAAAGAATCCACAAGTATAGCCATTTATGGTTAATGAGAAGGATGGACTAGATATACACTCCATGATCCATTTTACATACTGTATAGGGAACTTTAATCCCTCAAGCAAGCTCTGAATGAAGTCCCAACTGAGGGAGTCATATGCTTTATTCAAATCCACCTTTAAAGTGCATCTTGCTGGTTGATTTTTCCTTTTGTAGTGCTTGAGCATATCCTGACATACTAGGATATTATGCATTATCTTTCGATTCTCTACAAAAGCACTCTAAACGTCATCCACTAGGCAAGGTAACACAGCCTTTAATCTACTACACAGCATTTTTGAGATAATCTTATATAAGACATTACAACAAGCAATAGGTCTAAATTAGGAGACATTGATAGGTTGTTCTATCTTAGGTATAAGGCACAAATTTGTAGCATTTATTTGTTTCAGCATTTTTCCAGATTGAAAGAAATTAAGGATGGCTTGACTTACATCTTCTCCTATGCATGGCCAAGCTTCCTTAAAAAACTTACATCTGTACCCATCAGGCCCTGGGCTCTTGTTATCATCAATATCCCAGAATGCATTCTTCACATCCTTCATAGTAAATCTCTCACACAGCCCCTGCCTTTGAATATCATCGAACATAGGGCCCTCTTTGATGATTGTCTTGCTGACTTTATCCTCAGGTGTATAAGTTTTACCCAGTAACTCCTTATAATATTGAATGAAAGCTTCTTCAATATTTTCCTGCTTTTCCTGCCATACTCCATTCATATCCTGGATTCTACAAATCTGATTATGAATTCTTCTCTTCCTTAGGCAAGCATGGAAGTATCTACTATTCTGATCTCCACTACTTATCCAATCCTGCTTCACTCTCTGTTTGATGAAGCTAATTCTAGCTTCATGCATCTCCATATACTTCCTCCTAGCTTCAGATTCTTGTTGCTGTAGAGTATAATTCATAGGCTCATTATGTAGTTGTGTTTGTGCTTGCACTAATAGAATTCAAGCCTCATCTGCAGCTTGTTCAATGTTTGAATATCTATTCTTATTCAACACCTTCAAACCTTTTTTCATCTGCTTCAGTCTGGTAACAACCTTGAACATAAGCACTCCTTGAATACTCTGTTGCCAAGCTTCCTGAACAGTGTTCTGAAATTCAGGAGCTTTAACTCACATGTTAAAGAACCTAAATGATTTTGGTTTTTTAACAACTTCTTTATCCAGCTGAACAACACAAGGGTTGTGATCAGATACTGTCTCTGGCATAAAGCATGCCAGTGCATTCTCAAATTCCTTTCCCCAATCTTCATTTGCCATCACTCTATCAATCTTCGAACATACCCTACTTTCACCCTCCTGATTGTTTCTCCATGTAAAGAAGGGGCCTATGGTACAGTGATCACTGAACCCATACTCTCTCATGCAGTCTCTAAACTTCATCACCTCCTCTAACATGACAGCTTAGCCTAGTCTTTAATTGAGATTAAGAACATTATTAAAATCTCCACCTATGATCCAAGGGCCCTTAATATTCTTATGCAATCTTTTCAACCCCTGCCATAAGCTCTCCCTTTCTTTAGCATCATTATAGCCATATGTCATAGTGATGTTAAACTTCTTTCCAGTAACATTATGCAAGATCTTCCCATGGATAAACTGTGCATTACATTCAAGAATGTTAACATCAAACTTACTAGGACACCATATCAACCATATCCTACCTCCCTTATGACATTGGGAATTAGTCACAATACTCCAATTATCACATACTCCTCCATAAACTTTCGCAAAGTTACATCTCCTCACCCTTGTTTCAAGCAAACCACACAACCCCACATTATTGTGATTGAGAAACATTCTCACATCACTATGTTTCAGAGGGCTGTTAAGTCCTCTCACATTCCAGAATGCTAGATTATCCATATGGAGGAATATAATCCCCCTCTACCTGCATTTTACCTTTCCCTCTATGAGGAACAACTGAGGTTGAAGCTTCAGGGTCTTCATTTGCTTCTATATTCCCCTTCTCTAAGCCCTCCTGATCATTTACTTCTTCCTCTATTGTGACCAATTCAGACAGATGTCTTTTATTAAGCCCCTCCCTCCTTTCCTTCCTCTTCTGCCCCTGAGGCTCCTCATGTTGAGTCTTAGTCTGCTCTACATTAGGCTGTTGAACTGCAGATACTTCCATTTCAACAACCTGTCTCTGTCTTCTCACCCAAATCTGCTTTGGTTTGATTTTCTTTACTGCAACCTCAAACCTTTTTTTCCTGTATTCATCCATGTTATGTCCTATCCCTTTGCAATTAGAGCAAAAAATAGGTTTACATTCATAGATTACTTGTTGTGATGTCATCTTCCCCTGTTCATTCATAAACAATATCGCCTTAGGAAATTCTTGGTCTATTTTAACCTCCACTAGCACTCTTGCATATTCTAAAATCTCCTTCTGTGCTGTAGCTCTATCTATTCGAATAGGTTTCCCTATCCTACTAGCTAGTTTTGTCAATGTCTGTTGCCCCCAGTATTTCAATGGTAGATTAGGAAACTTCACCCATGTTGGGACAACTTTCACATCCTCCTTTATCAAATCCAACTCATGAGTCCATTGTTTCATAATGACTGGTTTCCTATCATACAAAATAGGGCCAGCTTCCATTGCTTTAACTTTATCCTCATTTTTCCTAAATCGAACCACAAAAACTCCATTATGCATCATTGATACTCTGTCAATCCCAGACTTACCTAAAAACGCCTTATGAATCCATCAACAATCCTGAATGGAGGTTTTACTCCTAGAATAAAGCACACTATTGCAGATTGCCAATATTCTATTTCAGGTTGTATCTCCTCAGCTGAAATTCTAATCATCTCATTCTCACCACTTTCATCATGTACATTATGTTTATCAAGCCCACCAGTAGTTAAATCAACACCCTCCTCTCTAATATTCTCAAACAACGTTTTACTCCATGGATTAGGATTACCTAGGTTACTTTCGAGTTGTTGCATAGGATGAGGTGATGGATTTACCAATCCAGTTCCAATCGGACGTTGAGGTGTTCTCATAGACGCCACCCAACTCTCCATTCTACTCTGTCCAGCTTCAAAGTTTGCTTTATCCTGATTCGAAGCCGCCTCATCCAAAGATGCGAGTGATTCCACTTCCTCTTCATCATCCTCCGACGTCCAACTCAGAGCTGATAAGTCCTCAATATCATCCACATTCTTCTGTTTTCTAGCATCTCTTGATTGTGGCACTCTCTTACTTTTATCTTGCTTTCCTTTATTCTTACTAGATTGATGAGTCTTCTTCCTACCATTACCTTTCTTTGAGCCCTTTGCCATAGCTTCAGCAGCACACTGAGATTCAATGGAACAGTAACGCAGTTTTTTCAGAGGTTGAGTTCTTATTATTCATTAAGGTTAATTTCTAGGTACTTGATCTTATACTCTGTGAGGAGGTTCAATTAAGTATTTTCACCCATAACACTTTTGGTTACTCTTTTCTTTTCCATTCTTCAAGTTCTTGAGAGTCATATCTCTTTTTTTCATTTACTTGGGTGTAACTTAGTTGCATGATTGAGGAAGTTGATCCTATTATGTGGTTGTGGATGTATAATTTTCACATTGAGGACAATATATTATTTATCTTGGGAGAGAATTTATTTTTTGGGTCCTAACTTTGCACATATTTTCGTTTTGGTTCATTATGTATTTATTTCTTTTACATATTTGCATATTTTGGCTTTGTGGGTCTACAATCTGAAAACCTTCACGAGACCTTACTCGTCCACTAGACAACCCAGGGGTTCAAAGGACATGTTGCACATGCTAAGTTTCCTGCGAAAATGAGTTAGGATTTATTACTTCCTAGTATTAGGAGCATTTTAGTTTAGTTTTGCATTTTTGTTGCATTCATATAGGAATATATGTTTTAATTCATGACATTGATAACTCATGAGATTTGGGGATATCTTGGATATTGTAATTAAATTCTATTAGATTGAATTAGACTTTATTAACCACCTCATGGTATGATTGTTTTGTAACTTGAATGGATTTGTGGTATGATTGGTTGACATTTTGAAGAAAGACTTGATTTTACTTGAGAAGCCTAAGCCTACTGAGGAATGTCCAAGCCTTATAGACTGACACATCTACATCAATCTTCTATTTTTCTTGTGTGATAGTTCCTCATGAAGTATGACTCTTGAGCTTGTCTTGGCACTCTTCGAGACTTATGTGGCATATACATGTGCTGATATAATTGAGGGGTTCTTTCTATTATTTTGAGCCTTCAGACATTTTTCTTTTCATATATACTATTTCCTGTAATTATCCCATATTGAGCGAGCTTTTGATATTACATTCTCTTGATCAACCTACGTTACAAGCCTCTATCCTTATGTGATTTTTGTACCCAAGCCTTGCTAAGTGGAGTAACATTAAAGTTCATGTTTTTAGCTTATGTTGTGGTTTTGCTTTAATTATTGGAAGAAAAGATGTTGATTATAGTGTGAAAGTGAAAAAATGAAATGAATGATGAAGTTGTGAAAAACAATTCTGGAAAAAATGAATAAAGAAAAAAAGGGTGAAAGAAAGATTGACTAAAAGGTGAGCGAAATTTTTGGAGTTAATAAGGATGAGTATTGTCTTGATTTATCGGCAATGTGTTACTAAACTTACTTGGATTTTGTAGCATTTACATCTAATGGCCATATATGTTAAGTGATGTTTCCTCCACTACTTGGATTTTAGCACCAGATTTCCAAATATTTTCCTACTCTTACTTTAGCCACGCTACAACCCTTAGTAAATCCCCATGATCTGTATACATGTTTTCACCATTTTTAAGTGGAGAATGAGATGATATTAATTTTTAAAGAAAAAATACTTAATCTGAGTAGATTTGGTATTCATTTGAGTGAAAAATTCATCACCTATAAACACATGAGAGAAAGCGTGCTCAACTAAAGTGAGGTTTATTAAGTTTGAGCCTAGCTTGGGGGAGGGTTTGTGGTTTGCCATGGTGACTCATATCGGTAGAAGTTTTTGCGGCATTTACATCTAATGGCCATATATGTTGAAGTGATGTTTCCTCCACTACTTGGATTTTAGCACCAGATTCCAAATATTTTCCTAGCCTTACTTTAGCCACGCTACAACCCTTTGTAAATCCCCATGATCTATATACATGTTTTCAACATTTTTAAGTGGAGAATGAGATGATAGTTATGTTTGAAGAAAAGTACTTCATCTAAGTAGATTTGGTATACGTTTGAGTGAAAAATTCATCACCTATAAACACATGAGAGAAAGCGTGCTCAACTAAAGTGAGGTTTATTAAGTTTGAGCCTAGCTTGGGGGAGGGTTTGTGGTTTGCCATGGTGACTCAATTTGTCAATACATATTTTTTTATGAGGATTGATTTTTGGTCTATCTTAGTCTAATCTTATAATTATAATATCTTTCATATGCCCAAATTTCGTGTATTGGAAGTTGAACGATTGAAACATATGAGTGTATAGAAGTTCATCTTACTTTTCTCTTGTCAATTGGTTTACTTTGCTTGAGGATAAGCAAATGTATATCTTGGGGAAGTTTAATAAGTGTATATTCTAACATCATTTAGTGGCATATTAGGTGCATTTTCATGTAGTATTAGAGCATTTACATTGCATGTATGCATATTTAGGTCTCTTTTTATAAATTACAATGCTTTCACGGGTTGTTTGATCTTTTGATGTAATCTCAAGTATTTTGGACTCCTTTTTATAAAGGCACTTGGATGACCTTCAAAACGACATATCATGTGCCCAAAACGGATTGAATGTGAAAAAGATACACACGACTTTGTGTACTTGTGCAAAATATGACATATATGTACCATTTTACCCATATATTTTGACACAATAATGATACGGAGGTAAGTCCAACTGTGTTGAAAACTAGATTTCAAGAGATTTCCCACGATATAATACATGTGCGAAACAAAGGTGTGGATCATAAGTTATAGCTGTTCAAAGTTGAGCGAAAATCTATGCCTCGCTCGCACGTCCGTGCGGATATGTGCTTACCCTTGTAAATAATCAAAAGCCAGGAAAGTTTATGCTTTGCTAGCACGAACAAGCGAGAGTTCGCTCAACCGTGCACAACCTTGGACGCCTGTGCCAAAAGTTGTTTTCTCGTTCAACCTATTGTAATGTCGTATCATCTGTGTGACCTCACTTATATCGATTTATATTATTCATATCTTATAAATAGAACTTTAAACCTTATTTTCAGTAGCTTAGATATTATATCATCATTATTAGTTTATACTTAGGGATTTTAGAGACATAAGTTAGAGAGAGAAACTTACAGATCTCTATTGTTCTTCAAGACTCTACCTTTTTTTCATTAATTCAAGTATCTCTTTTCTTCTTCGCTTCTCCTTGTTTTCTATTATGATGTTTTATTATTCTTCTCTATTTTTATTTATTTCAATTATGCTTTCCTTGTTTTATAATCTATGGTTAAGTTGAACCCTGGTATGAATTAATTCATGATTATTTCTTTAAATCTCCAAATTAATTGATTAATTGATTGTGTATATTCAAAAACTAGATTAGGGATAACTACTATTGTTATGATTCCACTGTCTAGATCACAACGAGAGTTGGGTTTTGACGAATTTGAATATTTCAATTAAGGACATGAAGTTCTCCACGGGCTTAGGTAGAATGGATGCCTATGGACGAATGTTAAAGTGGGATGTATGTGGAGCTCAACATGTTTGACTTAGCATTTGAGCCAAGGAAGGCGATTAAGGGGCAAGCCCTAGCTGATTTCATTGTGGAGCTTACTCGGCCTACAATAGAGTTCGTCTAAGATCCGGCAGAGGGAAAACGACATTGGACCTTTATGGTGGATGGATTGTCCACTGCAAATGGTTGTGGAGCTGGGATCATCTTTCAATCACCGGAGAGGGACAAATTTGAGTATGCAATCAGATTTCAGTTCCAGGCTTCAAATAATGAAGCAGAGTATGAGGCACTTCTAACCGGCATCAAAATGTTCAAAGCGGCTACAACCCTAGAAATTGAAGCAAAGACGAATTCTTTGCTGGTGGTTAGTCAAGTCAATGGGGACTTTGAATGCAAGGAGGCGTCTATGGGTAAATATACGAAGCTGATTCAGGAAGAAGTAAAAACATTAAAACGATTTGTGCTCGACCAAGTTCCAAGGTCTGAGAATCATCAAGCCGATGCTCTCTCAAAATTAGCGAGTTCGGCCGAAGGGGATGTGCCGAGAACTGTGTTTTGGGAGGTAAAGCCGGCGAAGAGTATGGATCAAAAGGAAGTTCTGTTTCTCAGTCTGGGAAACGTTTGGATGAGCCATATCATTGAAAACAAGAAAACAGGACGCCGGCCCACTGACCCCTTGGAAGCAAAGCATGTAAAGGCAAGGGACACATGGTTTGAGCTCTGGGATGGGACTCTCTACAAAAAGGCATTTAACCAGCCACTCCTCAAATGCATTTCTAGAGAAGACGGCTCGGATGTCCTGAAAGAGCTACATAAAGGGGCTTGTGCTTTCCACATTGGGGGAAGAGCATTAGGAGAAAAGGCTTTAAGGACAGGGTATTACTGGCCCACCTTAAAGGAGGACGCTCTGCTTTATGCAAAGAAATGTGATAGAGGCATGGCAACATATATCAAAAGTCGTCCAACTATTTGACTCCAGTTCTTTTCCCCCTTCCCTTCGCCAAATGGGGAATGGATATCCTTGGGCCATTTCCTGTAGTGGCCGGCCAGAATTTTTTTTTTATAGTAACAGTAAACTACTTCATAAAATGGGTGGAGGCTGAAGTAATGAGAGCAATCACCACCAATGATGTAAAGGGGTTCGTCTAGAAGAACCTCATTACAAGGTTTGGGATGCCTCAGTCTATTGTCTTTGACAATGGACCGCAGTTTGAAACGCCCAAGCTCCGAGAATGGCTGGCCGATCAGGGCATTAAAGCCCACTTTGCTGTTGTTGCCCATCCCCAAGCCAATGGACAAGTTGAAGCCTTCAACAAAATCTTATCAAGTGTAATAAAAAAGAAGCTAGACAATACTAAGGGGTTGTGGGTAGAAGAGTTACAGTTGGTTCTTTGGTCAATCTGAACAACAGCCAAGAACTCAATTGGAGAAACTCCATTTACGCTCGTCTATGGCTCAGAAACCGTCCTCCCCATTGAAATTGAAGAACCAACCCTGCGAGTCATGCTTCATTCAGAAAATGCTAACTGGGCTGCTCTCCGGATAGACTTGGATCAAGTTCCTGAAGTAAGGGGCAATGCTATGTTAAGAATGCAACTATATAAATTGAGATTGGCTCGGAATTCAACAAGAGGGTGGCTAGGCGGCCACTGAAGAAGGGAGACCTCGTCCCGAGGAAAATGGAAGCAGTAGGTCGGGCCAAAGAAATGGGAATGCTCACACCAAACTGGGAAGGACCTTACAAGATAGTCCAAGAAGTTCAGGGTGGCACTTTTCGACTGGAAGACATGGGCGGCAGCTCTATCCCCAAGACGTGGAACTCGGATACTTTGAAAAGATATTACATTTGATGTAACTGGAGAAGTGTAATCTCTTGCTAACTAAGTGTCATAAGCACATTAATGAAAAAGTAGAAATGTATACATGTATCTTGGCTCCCAGCCAAGCAAAATACATATAATACAAATCTACTTCCCTTCTATGATTGTCTCTTTGTTTGTTATGTATGCCTTATTAGTTGTTCAAAAGTACATACCATCGGCCAAGCCAGCATTCAAAACAGAACAGCAAACAAAACCACCTTCTATTAGGAGACCGGCCAACATGTCAAAATCCTATAACGATAGCACATGACGAAGGCTTATAATGGGTTAGCTTAAAGAGTTAACATCTCCTAAACCAAGACGACTGGAATTAGGATGCTTTAGTAAAAGAGTCTTACTTTCTGTCCAAAGGTCATTCACTAGGATAACAACCTTAGTAAATGAATAAGTTATTTCAAACTTTAACAAGGATGGACGAATTGCCATAACTTTAGTAAAGGTATAAGTCATATCTTGCATAAGTATATCATGGTCATTCTCCTTCTTAGATCAAAAAAAAGTTATTGAAACTTCTTCGTTCAAGAAGGGGGGTATATAGGCTAAATATACTACTGCAAATAAAATGTCCTTGTACAGAGAAATTTGGTATAATGTTGAAAGTAAAGTTTTGGCGAACAACTTCTCAGTTTCAGGCCGAACAAATTTTTTACTTGTATCATTACTCCTAGTTTTGGACTAAGTTGAGAATAATGGCATATTCGGCCAGAGCAAGTTGATCAATGTTCTGATAATTGTATTAAGTTATAAACGTCATATAAATAGAATTCTGAGGCAATAAGTGAAAAAAGATACTCTTTTATAGAAGATCCAACGAAGAGATTACAATCTAGTCTAAAATAAATAAATAAATTTAACACAACAAGTACAAAAGGCCTGCAGCCAAGACTAAAGAAAGGAAAAACTAAGCCTCTGGAGGATCGTCGTTATCATCGGCCTAGGCTTCAGGGTCAGCATCTTCCCCTTCTCCCTCATCGTCCGAAGACTCTTGAAAGATCGGAAGTTCTTTCCCAGCTAAGCTAGCTTTGTGAAGACTTTCTTGAAAGTCTAGCCGACGAACGTTTCTGGGGATATCGTCCTCTTCGGCCAGCATTTCAAAGGCCTTCACAGCCCAGGACCTTGAAGTGTCAATCACCTCATTCAGGGCTTCCTTGGCCGATTCAAAAGCTGACGAATGTGATTTTTGGCTCGAAGATAGCGGTTCTCTCTTCGAAGCTCCGCGGCCGCCAGCAGGGCTGAGTTTCTTTCATCTTTGAGGGCCAGTTCCAAGGCAGCCTTCTCGTCTAGAAATTCCGTCAGCCGGACCAAATATCTTTTATTATTGGCCTCCATCTCGGCCGAGCGCTTTTCCCAAGCCTCTCTGGACTCGCGATGCAGCACTTCCTGCTCGGCCGTAGAGAATTGAGCCTGGTCCGCCGCTTTGGTAGCGTCTCGGACGATTTGCTTGTTTTCCTTTCTGAGCAGTCTTGTCCAATCCTCAGTTATTATGCTGCGAGCAAAGAGCTGAAAAAAGGAAGGAGGAAGATATGTTAGGACGGCCGCAAAAATGAGCAATATATACAAGTATGGAAGTAAGGCGGCAAAAGAATAAGAATGCACCTCAGCAGCCAGTTGGGTCATGTAGCCTACATGCCCAAAAGAAGCCCCTCTCAAGCCCTTAATGTAGGCCTCTGGGAAGCATTTGAAGAGCTCTTGCTTGAGCTTCTCACGCTCGGCCGAGGTCATCCTCGCGAAGGCCGCTGAGGACTCATCGTCCGAAAAGGTGGGAGAACCGTCAGGAGCTACTTCAGCCGCTCCTTTGCCCTTATATGAAAGATGAGACTCGTCAGTATTCCTGATGGGTATAACCACGGCCAGCTTGTTGGACGGACTCATCGGACGCCCGCCAACGCGTAAAGTTCTAACTATGTTAGAGGAGTAAGACTCACCAGAAGATCGGGAAGTCGACCTATAAGCTTCCGGCATTTGAGATACCAGCTTGGCCACTGGCCCAGAGAAGGCCAACCCGTCCAATGCCGCGTCCGGCTGGGTAGATTGATTCCCTGTCTTGTCCAAGAGAACAACTGTGTCCAGTTGCTCGGAAGTAAGAGGGAGAGTTGGATCAACTGGGCCGGCATAAGTGACCAAGGCCCTCTCCTGGGTAGTAGGGGATCTCCGGAATAGGAATCTCGACCTTTGGCAAAGAAGGCCGAGAGGGTTTTTTTTGTTTTTGGCTGTAAAGCCTTTGGATTTTTTGGGGGGAGGCGCATCCCCGGTCGCAGCCGGCCTCTTCTTTGAAGCTGCATTCTCCGCCAATGCCTTGGACGTCGGGGCATTTTTTCTGAAAAAAGAAACCAAGTAAAAACATCAGCAGCAGAAAAGGAAAAAAGAGGTAAACCCGCCATGAATGGTACAACTTTAGCATGGACGGAGATCTGCCAAAAAGGGACCCCGTCCATCAAAGGCTAAAAAGAAAGGAAGAGATACCCTCTGTGGAAGGACGCCGGCCAATATCTTCTAGACGACTTCCCTCCTAGAAAAGTGCAGAATCGTGGTCGAGTTCCCATCTGAGGCAAGATCCGTCTGGACAATAGCTCTCGTCCAGGAATTCAACATGTTAATTTCGAGACGAGTCCCGTGGGTTGTAGGAAGGCGGCCAAGTGACCCTTGGACGATTTCGTTGCTAAAGAAAGGGTTCGTCCAAGCAAAACAAAATATATATATATAAAATAATGTATTCGTAAAGTATTTACCAAAGTATTCGTCCTCTTTTCATAACCGAATTTGATGTACTCTTTCCAGAGAGAGCTTGTGAACTTGGACATGCTGATGTTTCCCGTCTAAGACTTCTTAAGTGCAGCTCTGGCCGAATCTGCGTAAAAAAAAAAAAAAGACATGATTAGATTGATGTAGTCATTGGACGAAAGTATTTACTTGGAAAAAATAACAAGTTATACCTCTATCCTCGTCCCGCCGCAAGCCGGCGGTGACCAAGAAGTTATCATGATAAAACATCTCCTTGAAGGGGATCTAGTTGGACGGACCCTTAAATGAGGAGTTATTGATGGAATACTCCGATACTCTGAAGTATTCCATCATCTCTTCGGCCGAAGTACTCTCCAGCTCCAGGTAGGACGTTGTTCGTCCAATATTGGTAGTGGCCTGGCTAAAGTACCGGTATCATCTGGCCACGACTTCATTAGGCGCCTGGACGAACAAAAATTCTGCCTTCCTGGCATTCATCTTGGTTATCCCAAGACATCAAGTAGCCCTGACGATTGCATACGCTAAACCAGGCTCCATCCACCGTCCTTGGAACCTTAGAGATGTAATGAATTTGGGAGAAGGCGGCCAAGGAAGGATTAACGCCTTTTAGCTCGCAGACAGCTAAGAAGGTTAGGATGTTTTCCCAAGAATTTGGGGCAAGTTGGTTGTGGCCTATAGTATTGAAGAAGGCGGCTAATAAAGCGATGCAAGGGAAATCGCAGCCCGGCATTCAGAGCCAGCCGATAAACAGCAAAATGGCCGGAAGGAGTAAAAACGGTACCCCGGCATAGGTATGGCCGAGGAAAAGTGTTTTAGGTCGGGATCTACTCGTCCTAGCAAACTGTTGTCGGCCAAGATGAATCTAGGGTCAGATAAGGGGCCCAGACGGCGTCTTATCTCGGAAGAAGTAGTGGACGGCTCCTTCAAGTCACTAGACGGACTAGAGGAGACCTCCACCTCATTGGCCTCGTCCTTTGCCATATCTTGTCCGGACGGGCTGGGTTCTGAAGACTCTTTGATAACACTCTCCTCCTGGACGCTTTTAGGAGAAGTATTTTGGCTTGCTGGCCGGGCGTTTTGAACTTCGCGCTCCCCGTCAGCAGGAATTCGTCCGGTTGCTGCCTCCAGTTCTGAGCTGGAGGCCAGAGGTTTTCCCCTCGTCTAATGCGAGTTGTTTGCTTGATGCGCGCTAGATTACCCTGCACAGGTAAAGACTGGGTCGTCTGACTTTGTCGTCCATGTCCAAAATAATAAAATGCATGGCCGACCGAGATAGGCCCAACTCTAGAATGTGCCGAAGAAGAAAGGCTCTATGTTCTAGGGTCAAGACCAACCTTTGAGCGGTCGGGAATATTCGATGAAGAAGATGAATTCATTTTTCTTAAAAAATGTGAAAATACAAGATAAATAAATAGAGGAAAAGGATACCTGTTGAAAGTGCTTGGACGAACGTTAAGGACGAGCTGGACGAAACCTTGGACGAATTGAAAGCACTTAGAAAGAGTTTGGACGAAGACTTTTTCTCTCTTTAAAATTCTATAAAAATGGGGTAGAGTCTCGCTCTCTAAAAAATCTCTCCAAGATGTAAAAGTGATTTCAGAAACGACAAAGGGGCATATTTATAGAGGGGTGAAAGTGACCTCCTCCCCCGGTAAAAATAACCATTGCATGCCAAACACCCTTGAGGGTTGACCTGATGAGACCGGCTAAATGGTGCCTTTTTCATCTTGAAAAAAAGGGCAGTTCTCGTCGGTTAAAAGAGGATACCAACCGTCTTGGCGCCTAAATGGTAAAATCCTCTTTTAAGGGGCAAATGTTGTAGCCTAAAAATCAACGGCTATAAATGTGACACATGGCCCCATCATAGCCCTACAAGTGGCGCTTTCCTATCTGGTAAAATACATGGGTCATAAGCTTGTATGGACTAAAGTACACTTTTCTGAGGAAAAGGTGTACTAAAACCCTTCTTATGGCCCAAAATGTACTTAGGCCCAGTAAAATTAAAGAACATTTCTGTGTAAAAGGGTGAGGTGTATCCTTCAATCAGTAATTTCCACATGTCACAGCATTATTGCTTAGCCAATCAGATGCTCCCAAATTAGGGTGACATTAACGTTCAACAGTCATTTCAGACACTATAAATAGTCCTTGAAATCAGGGGAAAGGTACGTTTTTCAACGCATAGTACTGTTATTCTGCCATAAATACTCTCCTTCTCTACTTTCTCTCTCTAAAAGTTCCTTCATACTCCTGATACCTGACTTAAGGCTCGGAGGGGGAAATACCACCCAAACCTCCAGGGTGGGTCCCTTTTTTGCAGGTTTCGAGGCGGAGTTCAGGTTCGGGTCTTAAGTATAGGCGTTGTTGCACAAGTCTCCTATTTTAGAACCTATTGTTGGGATAGTAGTAATAACTTGCGAGTAGAACACTACGTAACACACGCAATGCGTGCGAAAACAAACAAAAGGTCAATTGCAACATATATACGAAAAATTATTCATAATATTCATTGTATATTTTTCTTCTGTTTATTGAAAATCAATTACATCATACTTGATTTATTAGTTTTCAAAAACAGAAGAAAGATATACAATGAATTTCATTTAACAATTTTTCGTATATATATATTATTACGCAATTGACCTTTTGTTTTTTTTTCGCACTCATTACGTGCATATACAGAATTAGTATTATATAAAGGAAGAGGAGGGGGATGCCAAAAATGGTGAACCCTTTTATACCCTTAAGTAATAAGATACAAATTCACCATCTTCTACCATTATACCCTCAATTAACAAAATACTTAAATCATCCTTGATATTGAGGGTATAATGGTAAAATATGGTGAATATGTATTTTATTGCTTAAGGGTATAAAATGGTTTACCATTTTTGGTGTACCCTCCTTTTCCGTTATATAATAGACTAGCTTTTTTTGCACGCGATGCGTGCGTGAATTATTTTAGCGATTATTACGAAATTTCATCTAAATGTAACTTTGAAAGATATAATTTACAATCATCAGTAGTTTTAACTAAATATCATGTGGTCTAAATACAAAATATAAAAACTACTTGATGAAGAAGTTGTTTTCTTGGTATTTTTATTACTTGTTAATGGATGTTGGTATATTGTTATTACATTTCAATGTTTAGGTAAAATAAAAATTTATGTCTTTTGTTTTGTAATTGATTTGAAAAGTGATTTAGTTATGTTAATTTGTTCTTCAATCATAACCTTTTTTCTTTCAATGACACATATTTTTATGAAAGTTTATTTTAGCTATTTTGAACTTCTTTTGATATATATTTTTTAAATTAGGAAGGGCTATGATTGAGGAAAATTTCAAAATCTTAATTGGTAATGTTTTTTATTGAATGAATGATTAAAAAGTCTTTTCAAAGGAGGACACCATAGTTTCCTCCTTGGCTTGTTTGATTAGTATATATATATAGAAATGAGTTCATGTAAGAATGATGTTTTATATGAGAAGTGAGAATAAATGTCAGCCTTTAGAGTTTAGAGCATAATTTATTTAATGGCTCAGATGAAAAGATAAAAATTAAATGAAAATTCCCAATACATTAGATTGTGGCGTACTGAATTTTTCCGAAACATTCTCTCTCTCATCTTATTTCTCTCTCCTCTTGTTTCTTTGATTTCCAGCACAATTTCTTTTTGTCAAAATCATCATCTTTGTGAAATTCAATGGCGTCAACATCTGGTTTATTTTTGAGGTTGATTCGGACCTTTTTTACAACATTTAATTGCAAATTGCGGTTTATTCTCAATTCAAGTGTAAGTATATTATGTTTCTGATTCTTATAATTTCAATTGAATCTTTAGGTTTTAGTTTATATATGTACAATTGTTTGTGTTTCGGTTTTTTTCCAATTAATTAGTTTATCAACGAATTTTAGGTCGTTTGTTGTTGGATATAATTTCAATTGAATATTCGATTTTAGTTTATCTGTGTAAAATTTGTTGTGTTTCCATTTAGATCCCAATCACTTAGGTTATCGACGAAATTTAGTTCATTTGTTGTTGGATTTTCATTTTGATCTGATTCGGTTTTGGTTGCTGCCTCTGCTACTTCTCTACTTAGCATCGTTGTTAGTGCTTGGAATTGTCTCATTTCAACTAAGTGTAAGTATATTTATCGGCGAAATTATGGTTAGGCTTTCAGTTTTTTTGAAGTTTTGTTTTTCGAAAATTTTGCTTCATTTTTTCATCAATTTTGTTGCCGAAACTTAAGATATAATTTTGGAGTTCAAGGTTCTTCCATTTTGAAAAGTTGTGTCAACATTTTATTAGAGTTGTAGGAAGTAGAAGATAAAGTTGTGCCAACATTTGATTAGTGTTGTAGGAAGTAGAAGTTAGATTTACGCGAAAATTAGATTAGAGTTATAACTCTTGAGTTCTATTTCTTACAACTCTGGTCATGTGAGAATGCATACTTACATGAGAAATGAAAATAAATTTACGCGCTATCACTTTTATGAATTAGTGATGTAACTCTAATGAAAAAGTGATGTAGCTCCAAAAAAAATATTAGAAAAAAAATTCAAAAAAACTTTTTTTTTGAACTCAAAATTTTTTAGGGGGTATAACTTTAATGAACAAGTGTTGTAACTCTAATCCAATCGTGTGGTTGAGAATCATTTTCATTTCTCATATAAGGAGCATTCTCATGTGATCTTGCCCCTATAGAAGTGAGTTCGTATGAGAATGCATATTTACATAAGAAATGAGAATGAATTTTACGCGCTATAACTCTTATAAATTAGTGATGTAACTCCAAAAAAAGAATATCAGAAAAAAATTTAAAAGAAAAAATTCTTTTTTTAAAGCTCAAAATTTTTTAGGGGTATAACTCTAATGAACAAGTGTTGTAACTTTAATCCAATCGTGTGGTTGAGATTTTTTAGAGAATATATATATATATATATATATATATATATATATATATATATATATTGTTGATTTTTATGAAAATTTATGTGGCGGTTAACCACTATTTAGTGTTTTTTTTTTACGGGAAACCACTCTTTGGTTACTTATACTATATCATTGCTAGTTAGGTGGGTAGCCCATAGTTAGAAGCTTCATATCTATTATCTACACATCTTCTCAGAGATCTATGACGAAAAAAAACAATGGCTAACAACAAAATTAATCTTATCATACTTATCTTCTTCTGCGCCTCCATTTTCTCCTCACTTGCAGTTCCTTCATCAAGTAAGTTCTTCAATTAATTAAGTTGTACATTTTAATTATCATAAAAACAGTTAACATAGTTTATGATCTATTTATTTTTAACTTTTTCAAAGGAAGTTTGATCATGAACCAAAACAAACTAGAGTCCTCATCTTCTCGTGTTCTTCTGACCCAGGTAATAACAATTAATCATAGAATTTGTTATTTAATTTCTTAGAATTTTCTTCCATGTTATAGAATTTCTAAGGTAAAAGTTCTATGCAAATTTGATGAATTTCAGGCAGCAGCTAAGGTTGGGATTGATTATGGTTGGACGAAAGAAACTGGGAAAACAAAAGGAAGGATGGATATTGAACTGAATGATTATCCAGGAACTGGTGCTAATAACAATCACGAACCAAAGCCAGGAAACGGCGCTTAATTTTTGTTCTAAATCTTGATTATTTTTATCTATGATTTCTTTATTTGTCCCACAAGTTGATATTTGTATAGGTTACAATATGTATAAGTTTAGTTCGGAATCTGTAATTGTGGGTTGGCAATTTGGCATGTCTGAAAAGTTTGCTTGCCTATTGTATGATGAAGTTGCGAAGCTTTTTGTGGTTTTATATATGACCATCTTCTTTTAATTATTAATTTTTCAATAAGATTTGTAAGATTTGTTTTGTGGGTACAAACATAAATTTTTACAACTTTTGATTTGTCGTGAAGTACATCCTCCGCTCAAAAATTAATATAATACTTGCTTTTAATATGGAGATTTAAGAAAGGAGTTAGGAATGGGGTATTGTGTTAATATTTAGCTTAAAATAACGAGAGAGAAAAATAGTTTAGTATGAGTAGTACCATCGCCCACCCATGTTTGACAGTGTGAGTATATCATTTTTCCATTATAGAAGTGTTGTACTTTCTTCATTTTGCTTTAAATGAAACAAATAATTATTTTATATCTTATTAATAATACCCATTTGTTGCATTTAAAACACAATGAAGGAAATATTAAAATAAAAAACTATATTAAAGACAAATTTTGCAATAATTTTGGAAAAGAGAAATATATTTTCAAAGACATTTTTTGTCTAAAAGTGCTATGATGGTTTTGGATTAGAAATGCCTTAGTAAGGTGTAGTACTTCGGTTGATTGAGTTGTACCTTTGTTGGTGCAAATCACTTCGTTGATTTTGCAAATAAGTCAATGCACATCCAATAGTTTGATACTAAAGGCTACAGGAGTCTTAGTCCCTGGGGGTTACCGGTTTTAATTTGATAAAACCTTGCTAACGTACTTTGTTGTAATCTAATTGGTTAAACTACAACGTCTAATAAATTCAGGCGAAAAGCAATAAATAGAACAAGATACAAAATTAATCTACTAATTATAACCAAATATTCCCATTCACATCACAAACTTTTAGAATAAGTTTTACAGCACATATGAGGATAATCCAAGCTGGACAACTAAAGTGAAAACACGAAGATTATTACCTCCATGAGTTCTTGCTTCAACTGGAGAATTGACGAACTTGGCGCTAGTACATGTTCTAGATCTAATGAAGTAAACTATAACCCCAGAAGGGGGTTGGCTAGGCTAAGACTAGGCTACACTAAATAAAGTAATTTGCACGTTGTTATGTGTTGTGTTTGTTGTCTTTTGCCTGATGATCTTCCTTGTATTTATAAACCAATGTGCTATGTAACTTCCATGCATCTTTGGAGAGAAATGACTTCAATCATTTTTCATTTAAATCATAATTGTTTTCTTACGTTGTATTGCACATGTTCTGGTCCCTATACCCTTGAATGGCTTTTAATTCATGTATTAAGCAGTTTATTCAGAATTCAAAGTAGCGTAAGGTGTGCTTCCATGATCGAAAGGATTGAATCCCTCTTGCATATGTGGCTCGTTTCATGACCCTTCCTTTAGCTGCTCATGCCCTTATCCTTGCTTGACTTCCGTCTTCTGGAAATCTTGATTGACCTTGACTTTCATTGGCTTTCTTTCATGGGATTTACATATATTGTGATTAGGCCTTTATATTAAAACAAAGATTAAACCTTTTGAGGTGTAATATAATGTACCATAATAAATGTTTATTAAGCATCTAAAAATGATAGTAACAAATTGCCCCCCTAATTTGTGGAGTGATGTGCTCAGAACCCACAAATTATTAGCAAAGATGAACTTTCAATGGTTATAGCCAATATCATTTAGCAATATTCCGAATGTGACTATATCGTTCTAAGGTGGTCAACATATATTTCTTTAGGATTGTTGAACGTGGTTGGGAAGAGCTATATTTCATATGATCCTTCACCCTTCTTTCTAGCCATTGTGAAATCGATTAAAAAAAGTGTGTTTAGGACGTGAACCTATAGGATAACTTTGTAATGACTAATAAGGATCTAGTGAGATCATGCCATATTTGGCATGCACACTTGTATTGTACTATGTCTCTTGAACATGACTCATCCACCATTCTATAAACCTTTACGCTTTTTTTGGTTCCTTTGACAAAAAGCTTTCTTAGATATCTCTATGGTATATTAGGTTGCCACACTTCTTATATCATGGTTTTACCCCATGATTTACAAATCAGAAGAGAGGTAACCTGATCATCCTTTTCAAGTTTGATAAATTTCCACTTTTCACTAGTACAGAAAAGGCAATTTGCGTCGGATGTGAGGCGCCTATTTGCGTCGGACTTAGGTGTGACGCCAAAGCCCTCGACGCAAATGACTAGGAAACGATCTGTTTTGCATTATAAATGACGCATATGGTTGTGCTATTTGCGTCGCACCTATATACGGTGCGACGCACATTGCCCTGCTGCCCATGCCAAGCATGGGAAGGGCAATGTGTGTTGCACATTACCTCGGTGCGACGCACATTACCTATGTGCGTCGTACCTTGTGCAATGTGCGACGCACATTATGATCAATTTGCGTCGCACTTTTTGCCATGTGCGACGCAAATGGCTTATTACATTTTTTTTCGTTTTTTTTTCAGATTTTTTGTTGGTTTGTTTACATATTACTAAAATTTGATGATTCAAAACTAAACAAACATTCATATTAATAATTGTGAGGGGAAAATTCGGCAGAGTCTCCTTTGTAATATGGATAACCCAAGAAATCGTTGGGATATATATATATATATATATATATATATATATATATATATATATATATATCAAAACCTGTTTCAATACATCTCAAATGATCCCAAGCAAGCAACCAATGTTGCAATACTCAACTAAGGTTGCAATAATAAACCAATTATGTATAACTACTACACTTACTACACTAACACTACTTGGCCTTTTCTTCTCCCACGAGATGTTGAAAGTATCGCACAAAATTGTCTTTGATTTTGTTGATATCTTCTATGGTGTATGGCTCAACGCTTGGAGGAAAATCCTATAAATATGTTAACTTAGTTAATAAACTTTAAAATTATATAAGTAAAGTAACCAATTTACAACATATACATACCTTCTTCAAAACATTTGACTCATAGAGAAAGCGGACGATTAGAAACATGAATTTCATAACGAAATAGCCGCATTCATCTCCTCTCGTTTGTTGAGCACACTACACCATATTGAAATGCATATATTAGAATCGAAATATTAAGAAATATTGAATATATAGAACTATAAAATGCATATCAAATACAAAACCATAAGACTTTTACCTTCATAGATGTCCAAGACAATTTTGTTGGCTTTTTGATACCTTCAAGGAGCAGGAATGATGTATATGCACTAAGCACAATAAAAGAATTACTAGTTATAAAGTATTTAAAATATCATATTAAAATACATGTAAGAATTATTAACTTACGTATGCATCGGTTCCTTGATAGCTAAGGATCTATCTGATCTCCTAAGCGAATCAAATACATATACCATTTTTTTGTGTAGAGAAAGGACGAGAAGAATCCAATGTTGACTAAAGCATGCAACAAAATGTGATAAGTTCATATATAAAGATAAAAGGGAAGCATATTTTCAATGTACGGAAGTTGGAAAATAAAGCATACTTTTCAATGTATGGAAGCATGATGTATTTCATATTTCGATTGGCTCTCAATGTCCTTTGCAGGTAGTTGATCGCGGCAACTGGTTCATGGCGTAGCATGGTCTCCGAACTCATACTAGGACACATGAAACCAATATTTGAATCTCCATTCACATCACTATCATCTGACAAGAACCTACACTCCAAATATTTATAGTTAGATGCCAATAATAATAATAAATATCAAATTTGATTAGTTTAGAGTTTGAGAAATCTTACATCATAAATACTTGCAAAATGGATACATTAAGCCATTCTCCCGTCAGAAGTTGGAAAACATCTTGTCGTGAGAGAATGATCATCTAATCAGAAGGATAGTTGAAGCAGGAACCCCTACTAACTTCGATACTAAAAGGCTCATCTGCAGGTTTTTGGCAAAACAAACGATGCAACTCCTTGACCGCATCAGACATATCCTCAAGTGACACGCTAATCAATGGATCTATGTACCTATGTGCAGACTCATCGGTGCAAGGATCATTAGCAACTGTTTTCTTTTTCTTCTTTTTTGCACCTTCTTTAGGTATATGTTCCTAACTCAAATCGACTTCGTTTTAATTCATATTATAATAAAATAAAGATTATTTGGTTTATATAAATCAAGATTTCTAAGTATATACATTTAGATTTCTTATTATATACTAAATCATACTACTAAATATAAGTTACCTGATTATCTGAAACTAGAAATACCAACTCTTTTGGCCATTGCATGAAAGAACCCTCAGCTTGACTGAGTTTCGTGATGAATGGAGTAGGGAGTGGAACTGGAACTAGAAACTAGAAATACCAACTCTTTCGGCCATTACATGAAAGAACCCTCAGCTTGACTGAGTTTCGTGATGAATGGAGTAGGGAGTGGAACTTGGAGCATCCGCGTAATCCGCATAAAAATCATCAACACTCACTTTCACGGCGGTCGTAGAGTGTGACGATGACTCCTGTCCTCGTGGATGAACGGTACCCTCAGCTACAATGATCCCCATGACATCCGCTATTGCCAAGCGACATGGAGCTTGACTCTTAACATCCAATAAAAGAATGACATCAATTAAGTGTTTTAGAAGCATAATATAATAATTAGAACATATAAAATGACAATATACCTGCAAGTCCGCAAATGGATCATTTCCCCCCGATTGACAGCTACTAGGAACGACTGGAGTGGAAGGCGTTGGTACTTAAATACCTAACTGCGTCGCAAAAGTCATTATCCTTTCTTGAACTATTGCATCTATCTTCGAGTTCATCTCTTCCATTGTCTGTTCCCTAACTCTTTGACTCACTCTAGCCTCCAATGCCTGAATCTCCTTATCATCCATGCCCTTACCCTTGCGAGCACTATTGCTCCGATCAAGATCTCCCCAAACAGATGTAATCCCAATGCTACGCCCAGCTGTTAGCACACGCCCAGGTCGGTCTTTCCTCTGCAGAGAACGTGAAAGAGCATCATCCATCCGACCTGGAACAAACTCTCCTTCATCTTCTTTCTTTTTCCAATCATCCTGCGTTCAAGTTAAAAAAAAAGTCATATGATTAGTAGAAGACAAGTAAGGAGACAAGAAAAACGTTATAAAATTTGAACAATACTTACAATGGACTCTTTTATCTTTTGTGTTTCTTCATTAGGAAAGAAGAAAATTCCATCCTTATCTTTTTTCGATCTCGCGAGAAGCCAAGGCAATGTCCGATCCGGCAAGGAGGAAATCACTGATGATGTAGATGAGTCAACAGATGATGCTGTAGCGGAAGGGATAAACCCTCTGCTTTGCCAAATGGAATCATCTCCGCATATGATTTTTGGCCCACAAAATGAGGATGCTTGTTAGCAGCTTGAGAGATTCTTGCTTTTGCACTTTTTGCCTAATATAAGATTTAGTAACTAGTCAATATTAAAGAACGTAATGAAAATATAATTTCATATTATAAATTACATACCTGGAACTCCTTAGAGCTACATATTTGTACAAACTGGTCCCAGATCTCTCGTGTGATGAAAGGATACATCACGTATGGTCGCCTATCATTGTTAGGCCCCTTCTCGTTTTCGTGATCCATCTGGTCACCAATCTTGACTTGAAATCTCTCCACCGTTTATCACATGTAGTCAAGACATCTCGTTTCTTCAAAACATCCTCTTCTATTCCAAATTCTCTCTTCAATATACAAAAATAAACCAATTGATAATAAATGATTAAAATAATAAACATAATCTCAATTAGTTTATCAACAAAATAAGGTTACTTACTTTAGCATCTTCCCACAAAGTGTTTTTCGTGCCTTCTGGAACATCATCCCAAGTGTCGTACAAGATAGACACTTTGCTTCTACTGATCTCCCCACAATAAATCTTGTACTCACCAGCATAGCGCCCAATCGGACGTATCCACTCATCCCAAGCAAGAACTCTCTAAATGCCGGGTTCGGAACGTATCCCTTTTGTAAGACCTCTTGGCCTACTTTTTCTTGTAGCAGCTGCATCAGTAATCTGGGGCTCATCAGATGCATCACGCATTGTCTCATCTGCCATCACTACACTGAAACCATGTACATGTTAGATTAATCAATAAATTAATACAACAATTATTTGAACATGCAAAACACAAAATAAATAATAAAGATTATAAACATTAGTAGTTGTGCAAATATAAATAATTTACCTATTAATCAGCTATTTCTTTGCCAACGTAAAATCCCTCATTGTGGTCTCGGCGAATGTAATTTGTGTCTAGATCTTCCCCTAATGTACTTGGAATGACTACTGACGAAGCAATGACTTCATTGAATTGTGCATCGTAATCTTCTTCATCGTGTACATCATCAATTCCAAGTATTCTCCTTTTTCCTTCCATGACAACAAACCATTTTGAATCGGCAGGGTCAACCATGTAGAATACTTGTTTTGCTTGTGATGCCAATATTAAGTTATCTTCATGATGTCCTAACCGGCTGAAATTGACTAATGTAAAAAATTCATGTTCATCTTTCTTCACACCACGACGAATATCAACCCACTTGCATTGGAACAGCGGAATCTTGAAGTCAACATAGTCAAGTTCTAATATCTCTTCAATGAACCCATAGTAAGACTTCATTGTCTCAACAATCGTTCTATCTGTTTTACTTTTATACTCTGATGACAAAGCCCCATCGTAAACCATGTTTTGCATCGTGGATTTGTCATTCTTGCGTTTAGTATAAAATGTATAACCATTGATGTCATACCCCTCATAGGAAAGAACTTGCGTCTTTGACCCATATGCCAACCATTTCAATATATCCGATACATCGTTAGGAGTATCAGATAATTGGTTCATAACTCGTTCTTTAAACCAATCAGCGAACGTCCGATTATGCTCAATCATCAAGTCACGTTCATTAAACAATGGATACTGAACACTAAGCACAGTCATGTGCTCATCTAAGTAAGGATGAACTTGTTTCAGATTTTGTAACACAATCAATTCTGCTTTTCTTTTCAACTCTCCATCAAGACACAATCTTTTTCTCCCAATGGTACCACAACCTTCAAGCCTTCCTTCATGTCTAGATTTTGGCAAACCAATTGCTTGTGCACGTGCTAAATACTGACTTGCATATTCAGATACTTCCTCAGCAACTGTTCTTTGCACAATACTTGCTTCTGGTCTAGCTGGATTCATCACTTTACCCTTCAGAGTACCCATATGTCTTTCAAAAGGCCACATATACCTCATACAAACGGGCCCCCAAGTTTAATTTCACTGACAAGATGGATTATCAAATGAGGCATGATGTCAAAGAATGATGGTGGAAAGTACATTTCAAATCGGCACATCGTCTCTATTACATCGGCTTGCAAGTTATCTAGAATGTTAGGATCAATCACCTTGTTAGAGATAGTTCTGAAGAAGAAACACAATTTTGTGATTGTATATCTTACTTGGGAAGGCAAAATTCCTCGTATTGCAACAGGTAATATATGCTGCATCAAGATATGACAATCATGAGATTTCAAACCAACAAGTTTCAAGTCCTTCAGTGAAACAAGGTTTCGGAAATTTGACGAGTATCCGCAGGAACCTTTAACCTATGCAGGGACTCACAAAAACTAGTTTTCTCCTTGTTAGACAAAGTGTAGCAAGCTGGTGGAAGATAATAGCGTTGTCTCCGCTCCTGAGGTTCTAGTTCTGGTCTGCCCATCTCAGCCATGTCTTTCCTTTGTCTTCCCGGGCATATTCAACAATGTCCCGACAATGGCATCACAAACATTTTTCTCAATGTGCATTAAATCAAGACAATGTCTGACTTCTAAACATTCCCAATACGGAAGGTCCCAAAACTTAGATCTTTTCTTGTATAAGTTCTTTGAGACGCAATGTGAAGTCAGTTTTCGCATACGCATCGAACATGGAAACACCTTCATCCCACAACAATTTCAGATCTTGAAGAAGCGGGTCAAGATACACATCTATATCATTTCCGAGTTGCTTAGGACCCGAAATAAGAAGCGATAGCATAATAAATTTATGCTTCATACATAACCAGGGAGGGAGATTATAAATTGTCAGTAGAACCGGCTAAGTGCTATGTTGGGTACCTAGTGTGCCAAATGGGTTCATCCCATCTGTACAAAGTCCAAGCCTAAGATTTTGAGGTTCTTTACCAAAACCGGGAAACTTTCGGTCGATATTTCTCCATTGCGGAGAATCGGCCGGATGTCTAAGCATCCCATCTTTCTTCCTCTCGTCTGCATGCGATCTTAGTAATCTAGCATTATTTTAATCCGAAAATAAACGCCTAAATCTCGGAATGATTGGTAGATACCAAAGAACCTTCGCCGGAGTTTCTTTCTTTCTCATCCCCTCATCATTATTCTCTTTTACTTTGTATCGAGACTTTCCACACCTAGGACACTCACGCAAATCCTGGTACTCGTTTCGATACAACACACAATCATTTTGACATGCATGTATCTTCTCATATTCCATACCTAATGGACACAACAATTTCTTTGCCTCGTAGGTAGAGTTGGGCATTTCATTCCCTTCAGGTAGCAACTCTTGTAAAAAAGTGAACAGCTCACTTAGACTTTTATCTGTCCAACTATGCTTCGATTTCATATTGAACAATGTAAGGATTCCAGAAAGTTTAGTGAAATTTTTTTTTTTCTTTTTTTTTTTTTTTTTTTTTGGTAATTAAGTAAAATCAATAAAACCCAAACAAACAAGTCACACCTGAAGGCAGCTTAAAAAAAGCCCCAGACTAAACTGGACAATCCCCAGTATTTACAGTGATTCAAACCATCTTCTATCAGTTTCTTTCACCTTAGAGCTTAGGATCTGCTCAATTCTATTTTTCACAATATACTTAATTTCATTTACAGTGTATGGAATAGTATTCACAGTCAGGTGCCAGGTAGCTTGGTTTCTGTTTAGCCACACCTTGTAAACAACAGCTGCACACGCTGCAAGGCCCACCTGTCTCTTGAATCTGTTGCCAGTGTGTCTGCTTCTCAGCCATCGACATGTTTGAAGGAGGTTTTTCCTCCTCCAGTTGAAACCAAGCCAACCCATAATCTCTCTCATACAGCAATTACTAAACACACATTCAAAGAATAGGTGTTGTATGTTTTCAGCACTCTGCATACACACTGGGCATGTATCATCAGTACTCAGACCAATGTGCATCAGTCTACTTTTGGTTTTCAATCGATTCTGAACTGCCAGCCATAGAATAAATCTATGCTTTGGGATTGAGAATCTGTTCCATACAGGTTGAATCCAAGGAGCTTGCCTGTTAGGACCACCTTGAAGTTTCTTGTATTGAGTTTTGATGCTAAATGTTGTATCCTGCAACCACTGATTACTTTGCAATTTTTCATTCACAGCATTCTTTGATGAACATATCATCCTCCAGATCCAACTAGTATGAGTTGGAGCAATATACTCACTCCAATTAGCTCCCCTTATATAGATACTATGCACCCATTGAACCCACAGGTTCTCTCTATCATTTGCAATGTGCCAAGCCAATTTACTTATTGCAGCCAAATTCCAACAACCTAAATCTCTAAAGCCAAGACCTCCTTCCTTTTTTGCTTTACACAGAGATTCCCACCCAATAGCTCCTGGCTTTGTGTCATTATAAGAACCTGACCATAAAAAACACCTGCAGATTACATTGATCTCATCTAGCGCCCCTTTTGGGAATATAAAAATTTGACCCCAGTAGACATGAATGCTCATAAGCACACTGTTTATCAATTGACATCTTGCAGCAAAAGAAAGATGCCTTGAGCTCCACATTCTGATTCTTTTCACCATGTTATCAACTAATGCATGACAATCTCTTTTCTTCAGTTTTACAGTTGAAATTGGAACACCTAGATATTTAAATGGGAGAGCTCCTATCTTAATATCAGATACTCTGTGAATTGTTTGATCATCCACCCCAGAAAAGTACACCTCAAATTTACTGTTGTTTACCTCCAAGCCAGAAGCATTAGAGAACATATTAAAACCCTGCAATAACATATAGATTGATTTGAAGTCTCCATGGCAGAATAGCAACAAATCATCAGCAAAGCACAAGTGCATCAACCTCAACTCTTTACATCTAGCATGGAACCTAAATCCCTCCAAATCACCAATGTAACTCAGTACTCTATCCAAATAGTCCATGCTCAAAGCAAACAATAAGGGGGACATGGGGTCCCCTTGTCTAAGCCCTCTCTCAGATCCAAAAAAACCAGTTATAGAACCATTTAGGAGAAGGGAAAACTTAGGAGTTTTAACACAAATCATCACTAGGTCCACAAACTCCTTAGGGTAACCAATACCAACAAGCATCTGCTCCAGAAATTCCCAATTGAGAGTATCATAAGCCTTCCTAAGATCTAACTTCATAAGGCAACTGGCAGCATTTCCTTTCTTTTTATAGTTTCTCACTAAGTCTTGACAAATCATCACATTGCTTAAAATACTTGTCCCCGGATACATAGGTTTTTCCACTGCACTTAAAATACTATCATACATATGCGGACGATCGGTTCTTTCATCCTCCAAATTGTGCAACATCTCATCTACTCAATCATTTTCATCATCTACCATGTCATTTTCATCATCTACCCTATCATTCTCATTATAACCATCTCCTTCAATCTCAACCTCAACCTCATCAACATGCAAATCATCACACAAGCTAGTGGAGCTCATACCCACATCATAAAACTCTCCATGCCATGTCCACCTAGTATAGTTACTCTTAAACCCACAACGAATCAAATGATCTTTAGTTTGATCCATATCACGATACCCCCTTGAGTTATTGCAATCACAACAAGGACACATGACTATGACCCATTCTCCGATTGATGTTCTAACGCAACTCTGATAAATTCTTTAACCCCTTGTAGAAATGTCGTCGAAATTCGATTACCATACATCCAGTTTGATCCATATTCATACACTAGAGACACCAAACAAGAATACAATCGATCACATCATTCAAAGTAGTTTATCAAATGCAGTCATGACCATTTGGATCCTTATCACTCCAACCTAACCCATCCTTGAGTTTCTCATCTCACTAGTGAATGAACATTTGGTTTTCAATTCTAAGAAAAATCCGGCAGCACTTCCCTACAGTTCTCCAAGTACACGATGAAAGATAGTAGTTAAACTATCAACATATGTACCCAGAGAACGCTTAGGGAAATGAGCTGGATCTTTCTTAGAATCAAAAACCAAACATTCATTCACATCCTAAGTGACATAAGAAACTCAAAGACAGTCCCAAACCGGGGACTATTCAAGACTTACTCCTAATGAGTAAGCCTCGAACGGGTATCTAGGCAAATGATGCACATTGCAATAAAACAACACAAACCAATCCATTCCTTAGACTTCCCTCCCCACCCCATTAAGGTATGTCCATATAGGTTGGGTTATGATTCAACATATATTTTCCCAATCACATAATAACCAAACAATTCACATATATACATTCCTGAATCCAAACTAATGGTTACATTAACATACATAAAAAAAATAACAAAAGATATAATACATACCTCTGCTTTCAAGGAGCAGCGAAGACAAGCACAAGGGCACAACGACGCGAGCTTAGAGAACCGGCAAACCCACAAGGACTAAGGTGGCAACTGGAATACAATGTAAAGGAATGACATAAGTATCAAATTCAAGAATTCCAACTCATAATCGAACACATAATTCTAAATTGAGTATTCAAGAAACTACATACTACACAAATTAAACTATAGAAATTCAAATTCATAAGCTACGAAACCTAAATTTAATCTCAAAATTATTTCACATGTTTAACAAAAATTAGAACTAAGTTTATTCAAAGCAACCCATAAAAAACCTAAAATAACTTGAAAATACATGATTAATATACATTAATACAAAAAAATTAAAAAAAATCAAGAATTTCAGACATTGTCGGCAGCGGGACCGACGGCAGCAACTCAAATCACGACAGCGGCGGCACGAACGTGTAGGACCCTTCCTTGAGCACGCACCGAGAAGAAAGAGGAAGTTTGGTGAGTTAGCCGGAGAAGTGGCGGGGCACGCACGCACCGAGGGTGAGTTCGCCGGAGAAGTGGGGGCGAAGATGGTGAGTTCGCCGGAGAATGCCATTAAAGTGGGGAAGCCGCGAAGGATGGCGGAGAAGCACCAATGTACGAGGGTGTCGAGAGTGAGAGAAGAGAGAGAGTTAGCCGAGAGTGAGAGAAGGGTTTTCTTGCATGAGCGTTGGGAGAAGCGACGGTCGAAAGGCCGTTGGGAAATACTGAGTTCAAAAAGGAAGTATTGAAGACTAATATGCGTCGCACCCAACTCATGTCCGACGCAGATTTAGCATGTGCGTCGCACCCATCCCTCTTTGCGACGCACATTAGTCTAGTCTTTTGCGTCGCACCAGAGTACAATGCGACGCAAAACCCTAAGATGCGTCGCACTTATGTACGATGCGACGCATATTGCTCATCTTCTGGTATTGCACATGTTGTTTTGCGTCATACACTGTTTGTCATGCGACGCAAATAGGTGTTTTATGTCACTTCAGCGTCTGTGCGACGTAAATAAGGAGATGCAAATCGTACTTTTTCTACTAGTGTTTGAATGAGATCTAAATTGGACCCTATTTGAAAGGTTTTAGATCCCCTTATATGTTTTGGATCTTCTTGTATGACAGGATTATCTCCAAAACTTTTTTAATAGAAGAAATCCATTTAGTGGATTCGTTCTTCATAAATTCACCCTTATCTCCAGATATGACATTCAATGCCTTATGATGATTTGGGTAGTTTAATGGATATGGCGTATATTTTGGGGCAGGTTGATGAAACATGGATAGACGAGTATAAACCATTTTAAGTCTCAAATCTGTTAGAGATTATATATATATATATATATATATATATATATAGAGAGAGAGAGAGAGAGAGAGAGCGAGAGAGAGAGAGAGGCAAGATCACATGAGGATGCTCATTACATGAGAAATGAGAATGAATCTCAACCACACGATTGGTTTAGAGTTACAACACTTATTCATTAGAGTTATATCCCTCTAAAAAATTTTGAATTCAAAAAAAAAATTGTTTTTTTTGAATATTTTTTTGTCAAATATTTTGTTTTTGGAGTTACATCACTTTTTCATTAGCGTTACATCACTCATTAATAAGAGTTATAGCGTGTAAAATTCATTCTCATTTCTCATATAAGTATGCATTCTGATATGAACTCACTTATATATATATATATATAATATATATATATATATATATATATATATATATATATATATATTATATATATATATTATATATATATATATATATATATATATATATATATATATATATATATATATATATAGGCTATGATGTTTATTTGTCCACTAAATTTTTCTAACTGCCCAATTCATGGGGACAATTTTTTGAGGAATGCAAGCGTAAATAGACAGATGTTTGTTTTCACTTCATTTTGATGATATAAAACTAATTGTTTAAACAATTAAATAATTACAGATGCATTTAAGAAAATTACAATTCGAAGTAATTTCATATTATGATTTATCAATATGTAGATAAAATCATTGATTACATTTTAATTAATTAAATTGATTTACATCTAGAGATAGCATTTGAAAATGTTTTGTACATACAATTTCTACCATGGCATGATATTCTTCAATTTCTAATTCTCGAACACTTCTGGTGACTCCAAAGTAGTAGCCATCTTTAGGGGAGTTGTTGAGTCTTGCTTTGAAGATAAGCATGTGGTAGTTGTTGTCCCAAGCGTACTCCTACCAATTAATGCTATGTACATCCATAAGAAGTTCTCTTTGGTCCACAATTCCCACAGCTGACATAAGAACTTAAAGTGAACCATTCTCCACTCAGCTTCATCTTGACCTTCTTCCATCCTCACCACTTTGAGGGAGGATTGGGTGCAAGAGAGAACTATGCATTTTGCGTATGCCTAATTCATTGTTTGAAACCTATGAAAATTACAGGTAGTGATAATCTCTTTTCCCCATCTTTTTCAGATTGTTAGCAGTTGATCTTATGATCTCTCTGCTAGCTTAGGCCACACACATGGGTGGATGAAAGATCGATGTTGGCACGACCTTGGTAGCGCTTGAAACTGCCAGTGCCAAGTCTTCTGGCTCCATTGTTGGTTCATCACCAAACCCTCATCATTTTTTCTTCCCATTTCATTCTTTTAGTTGTGATGAAGGCCTCTTTGTAATCATTTATATTGTTGAAACTAAAACGGTGATTGAAACAATCATCAACAAACTCGGCTGCTATGTTTGCATAAGCCTCGTTGTTCATTTTGATTTTATGAAATTAAAATGAAATGATGAATTGCTATGGCCAAGTTCCTTTAAATAACCGGTCCATTTTCTCAACAATTATTTTTATAATAACTTCCAAGATCAGTGAGTAATTGAGTATTTTAACCCTTTTTTCGAGAAATTTATAGGCCTTTTTATTTTAAAATTACCAATTTGTTGACAAACCTTATAATAATAATACTGTATTTAGACCTTTAGGCTTAAACTTTTCTTCGTTGATTTATCATTCATTTTGTGAACAACAGTTAATACACGTAATTTGGTACGGCATGGAAGTAAAAATGGAACAATAATCATAAAACTATTTCATTTAACTGAAACAATATTCAATAATAATAAGATATCTGGTTTTTTCACCAAATACCCCTGACAAAAAAAATTTATTCACCAAATACCCCAGCCTTTTTCAAAATTCACCAAATACCCCTAACTTTTTAAAAAAATCACTAGATACCCCAAATTTTTAAAAAAATGACAAATAATGCCCTTAATGACTAACGACATTTAACTTCATTAGTCATTAATGTTAATTAACCCTAAAAAACTCTAATTAACTTAAAAATCCTAAACACCTAACTAACTTAACCCTCTCTCTCTCCCCTAACCCATCACCCCCCCAACAACCCCAGCCCCACCAGCTACAAGCCCCCACCACCCAGCCCCCTCCCCTCCAATTCCCCGCCAAGCGCGCCACCCCCTCCCCTTCCCCGCCAGTCGCGCCGCCCCTAACCTCCCCTTCCCCTTCAGTCGTGCCGCCCCTACCCTCCTCTTCCCTCGCTACCGTCGTGCATCCCCCCTCCCTCCTCGTTCCTTCCCGCACCTTTGGAACCCCTGTAGTCGATTTTTTTCATTTCAGAGGGGGTTGGGCGGCGTTTGCGGGGGGAGGGGAGGGCAGGGGGTTGGGCGGCGTTTGCGGGGGAAGGGGAGGGGGCTGCGGGGGGTGGGGAAAGGGGGAGGGGGTGCTGCGCGGGGAGTTGGGTGTGGTGGGGGGAAGAGGTGGGGTGGGGGAGGGGTGGTAGGTGGGTAGTTGGGGAAGAGGTAGGGGAAGAGGTGGGGTGGTGGGTTAGGGTTAATAAGGTTGACTTAGGGTTAATTAGGTTGACTTAGGGCTAATTAGGTTGACTTAGGGCAAACTTGTAAATAAATACTAACTATGACTAATGTCTGTCAACTTTTGGGGTATCTGGTGAATTATTTTAAAAGTTAGGGGTATCCGGTGAATTTTGAAAAAGCTGGGGTATTTGGTGAATAAATTTTTTTGTCAGGGGTATTTGGTGAAAATCCGTAAGATATCCCTTTAAACAAAGAAGACATTTTATTACTTCTCAATAGTAAACACATAGTTTCTTAGGGAGATAGACTATTCATTAAAAATATGACTACTGACTGCTAAAATGTTTTACTCTACTACTTGATCTATCAAGTTTGAAGGTGGGCAAAACTGATGATGATATGTGGTTCTTCATGTTCATCCACATCAGGGTCATCATCATCTGGATGGTCTTCATCTAGAGGCATAAGGACACCTCTCTCTAGCAAGGGTTCTTGCCATAAAAGGCATGTACACTTATACTGTATAAGCTTTTTGAAGCTTGTATTCTCATCCACCTAGACTACCCTTTACTTCCTGGTGAAGATACCTAAACTACTCTCACAGATGATGGATATGTGATATTTAAAGGCTAGTTTAGGAGGGAAGTATTGTCTTGCAACGCATTCTCCCCATGCCTTGCAGACTGTGAGGAGTTTTAACAATACTCCCTTTTCCATCTGTGGCCAGAGATTTAGCGCCAGGAAGACTACATCGCTTCCCATTAGTGCATCGTTAGAGCCTCTTTCCTTCATATATCTTGGTTGGATTTTTGAATCCTTACCAAATATTTTTGTGATCTTGGACTGCCACTTACTTATTTCTTCTTCTTTGAATTCCTCCCATTCTTCTTGGAGGATGTCCATATTAAACTTGTGCCTCCAACACTCTCCAGGGAAAATTTATGGATGGACAACTTGTTGATTGGCCATCTCTTAAGAATTCTTTTGGGATTTTTGTAATTTTGAAAGAAAGATTTTAGGAATGAAATATTTCCACAATAACATTTGTATCTATAATACATTATGTTTTTCCTTATCCCTATTTTTAGAGATAAATGAAGTGTCACTTGTTATCATTTTCGATAGTAATAACACGTTATTTTAATCATTTTTAACTTCCCCAAATTTCATACCCTAGTGAGTAAACATGGGTAAATTGGTCTTGCTCACTAACTCTTGATATGTCATATGATTTCTCTAGAGTTTAACCATTTAATGATGTGTGCAAGTTGAATAGTACTCATCAGTACTTTTTGGACGTAATTTTATGTCTATTGCTTTAATAATGATTAATAGTTTTTAGTATCTCACGAGACACTTTATTTAAAAGTTAACCATTTTTTTAACATGCTTATTTGATTTGATGATTCATTTTTTTAATAACACATTAAACTGACTAATTTTGATTGGACAGGAATAAATAATGCAATAAAAATTTCGAACAATTTGTTAAAAAGAAATTTATATTTCATTAACAAAAATAAAATTAGAACCTAAAGTTGAAATTTTTTTAAAAGTTTTCAACCTATTTAGAATTTCAAATTCTAATAGGTTTAATCCTAAAATCTAGGGGACCTAGGCTTAAAAGAGTTTGAGTCTGCCTCAGAGTCGCTACCATTGGTGCCTCCATAAGGATGATCGTAGTCATCGCTAGAAGAGAAGTTGTATTCATTATCTTCTGAGAAGAAGCCTCATCCCTGAACCCCCCTCCTTTGAGCAGGAGGTTCATCTTCGTCGTAATCTTCATCCTCATCATCATCCTCATAATCTCCGTCAAAACTGTCTAACGGGGAGGGGTATCTTCTTTCTCTTCTTCTTCCTCTACCTCCTCTGGAATTTCAAGAGGATGGATGAAAGGCTGAGGCTGATCAACCTCATGGGGGTTGATTTCAACGACTCCTGTGATACAAGACTCAGCTAAGGGTTGTGGAGCATCCATTTAGATTTAGAGATGGGTGTTTTTTGAGAGAGTTTGGGGAGATGGGAATTTTTTCTTTAGAGAGTGTTTTCAGGAGATGGGTGTCATGTTAAGATTATTACACTTACTCCTTTTTATAAGGGATTTTACCGTCTTCTAAAAACTTCTGAATACCCAAAGTTACACCCCTTTGTAAATGGGTTTTAACATAGCACACCCCTTAAGATGGGTTTCCAATTCACTAACCATTAAAATGAGTTTCTTATGATGACTTTAAGAGCTTTGTGTTTTCATTTGTTAAAACTTAATATTAACATGGCCTGGTTAAAAAATGACCTAAAATAAATGTGACACGCATTACGTACGTGCTTAATTTTGGTTGTCTTCTCCATTAATATCCTTTTCAAGGATTTTAGGAAAATTTAAAATCTTTCAGTCCAATTTAATTCCTTTCTTTGCAAATTCACAAACATTTCCATAATTCAATTCACCATGTCTAATGAAAGAACTCACTGATTATGCAACGCCATTAGGGTGAACATTGGGACATATAAATCTCAAGTATTCTGGTATGTGAATAAGCGCACTGATTCTCCTGATACACCTTTTGGAGGAGAAAATTACCGCCATTGGACCTGGCTTTCCTTTTAAGATGCAAAGCAAGAAACATCAACTTATTTTGGAGCAGTTCTATCCATTCTTCGATCATATCAGTTTAGGAGATACTGAACCCAGAACACTTCCCTTTACTTCAAGGTCTACCTTGCACTTGCACTGGCCTTTATCCAACAAACCTTTTAATGGTTGGATTTCAAGAGTGGATGCAAGAGCATGGTTTCTGCGCGTGCAACCCTTTCATGACAAATGGACCAAGAACAATATACTACCATTCTTAAAACTAGCTTCTTATGAAACTATTCACTTTGATGGAGCTATATCCACTGCCTTGCTAGCTTGTTGGGATCTTGCCATCAATCGTTTCATGTTCCGATGGGGACCAATGACTATAACATTGGCTAATATTACCTTTATTACTAGGACTTCTCTAACGGGTAAATATGGGATTGACCTCCCCATCTTCCACCATGTTAAGGAGTATAACCAGCTATATAGTTAATGTCTATCAATCTTTCACCAAATTGCTAGTCCATCTGCTAGTGCTAGCAAGTGCGGCTTTCAAAGATTTGTTGATTTCTTCACCATTACGGATCCTAGTGAAGAAGTAACTCCCCAAGAGGAGGTATTGTTACTCACTTTTGCGCTCTCCAAATTAATGATGTCCAAAGCTGGAGGAGTTGTAACATTATGGTTGTCTCTAGCTGTTAACATCTTCTGTGCTTCTGAGAAAGTAGCTTTAGCTCCTATTTTCTTAGGAAAACTTTATCGATGTCTCTTTAGGAGTAGAAAATCCTTCAAAGGTTTTGGAATTCCTACCTCTGAGTCCCCTATATTGTCTACTGATAAGGGATTTGGACCCTTGTGGCATTTGACTTGTTGGAGTGACATATATCTTCCCACTTTGATGGTGATCAACTCCCCTTCTGCTTTGGAAGCATCAGAGGGTTAAGAGGAAAAGAACCTTTCTTTTGATCCTCTTTAATTCTCTCCAAACTTGAAGATTGTAGTTGTTATGGTGAAGTATGCTTCAATCTTATAGCTCCAGATGAGGTTTGGCATCAAAGTTTACTCTTCTCGTATTTCTTGCTTTCTATAGACAATCCTAGCATCTGGAAAATCTTCTTAGGTAAACATGTTATTTCTATTGAGCCTTGGCGCCTTTATGCAACGCCTGCTTGGCTACAATCTCTATACATTCTGTAATAGTCTTGTTTTTAAGAACGTCTAATTTAAAGCTAATTGTAATTATTAAGATAATTATGTTTCAAATATTTTTAATTTATTTGAGTTGTGGAGTATGAATTTTATTTGTCGTATTTGTAATATATTTGTTCTATTAATGTTATGTAGTTATTATTATTAATGTATATTATGGATTCTAAATATAATTTGAGTTCTGCCCAAATTACGATGTTGGGCCAAGATGAGCAGGAAACATACATGAAAAATCGTACTTCAACGAATGCAGCTTCTAAGCTCACGAACCACATAGAAATGGTAAAAAAAACAATTCAAGCTTTTGAAGTGCTCAATTATAATTTCTAAGCTAGGAGTTAGGCCCAAATTACGATTTAGGGCACAGATGAGCATGAAACGGACGCGAAAAATCGGACTTCAACGAATTTAGCTTCTCAGCTCACGAACCCCTTAGAAATGGTAAAAAAACATTTCAGGCTTTTGAATCGCTTAATTTTGAGGTCCGAGCGAGGAGTTACTCGCAAATTACAATTTTGAAGGACACTCAAGCGAAAAATTGGGCTGCAAGGAATTCAGCTTCTGAGCTCACGAGCCCCTTAGAAATGGTAAAAAAACATGTCAGGCTTTGGAATCGCTCAATTCTGATGTCCGAGATAAAAAATTAGGTCGAAATTACGATGTTGGCTCAAGATGAGCATGAAACAGACACGAAAAATCGGACTTCAACGAATTCAACTTCTGAGCTTACGAACCCCTTAGAATTGATAAAAAATCATGTTAGTTTTTGGAATCGTTCAATTCTGATGTTCGAGCTAGGAGTTAGGCCCAAATTACGATTTTGGGCACAGATGACTGTAAACAGACGCAAAAAAATCTGAATACAAGGAATTTAGCTTCTGAATTCACGAACCCCTTAGAAATGGGAAAAAAAACACATCAGGTTTTGCAATCGCTCAACTCTGATGTCCGAGATAGAAGTTAGGCCTAAATTACGATGTTGGGCCAAGATGAGCAGGAAACAGACACGAAAAATCGGACTTCAACGAATTCAGCTTCTGAGGTCACGAACCCCTTAGAAATGGTAAAAAAAACAATTCAAGCTTTGGAATCACTCAATTCTGATGTCCGAGTTAGGAGTTAAGCGCAAATTACGATTTTGGGCCAAGATGAGCAAGAAACGGACACGAAAAATCGGACTTCAACTAATTTAGCTTCTCAGCTCACGAACCCTTAGAAATGGTAAAAAAATCATTTCAGGCTTTTGAATCGCTCAATTTTGAGGTCCGAGCTAGGAGTTAGTCCCAAATTAATATTTTGAGCCAAGATGGGTAGGACACAGACGCGAAAAATTGGGCTGCAAGGAATTTAGCTTATGAGCTCACGAACCCCATAGAAATAGTTAAAAAAACATGTCAGGCTTTGGAATCGCTCACTTCTGATGTCCGAGATAGGAGTTAGGTCAAAATTACGATGTTGGGCCAAGATGAGACTGATACAAACACGAAAAATCGGACTTCAACAAATTCAGCTTCTGAGCTCACGAACCCCTTAGAATTGGTAAAAAACCAATTCGGCTTTTGAATCGCTCAATTCTGATGTCCGAGCTAGGAGTTAGGCCCAAATTACGATTTTGGGCATAGAGGAGTAGTAAACAGACAAAAAAATCTGACTGCATGGAATTCATCTTCTTAGCTCACGATCCCCTTAGAAATGGTTAAAAAGAACATGACAGGCTTTGGAATCGCTCAATTATGATGTCCGAGCTAGGAGTTAGGCCCAAATTACGATGTTGGGCCAAGATGAGCAAGAAACAGACACGAAAAATCAAACTTCAACGAATTCAGCGTTTGAGCTCACGAACCCCTTAGAAATGGTAAAAAAAAATGTTAGGCTTTGGAATTGCTCAATTCCGATGTCTGAGCTAGGAGTTTGGCCCAAATTACGATTTTGGGCCAGGATGAGCAAGAAAAGGACGCGAAAAATCGGACTTCAACGAATTTAGCTTCTCAGCACACGAACCCTTAGAAATGGTAAAAAAAAAAAATTTCAGGCTTTTGAATCGCTCAACTTTGAGGTCCGAGCTAGGAGTTAGGCCCAAATTACAATTTTGAGCCAAGATGAGAAGGACACAGACGCGAAAAATTGGGCTGCAAGGAATTCAGCTTCTTAGCTAACGAACCCCTTAGAAATGGTAGAAAAATATGTCAGGCTTTGGAATCACTCAATTCTGGTGTCCGAGATAGGAGTTAGGTCGAAATAATGATTTTGGGCCAAGATGAGCATGAAACAGACACGAAAAATCGAACTTCAACGAATTCAGCTTCTGAGCTCACGAACCCGTTAGAATTGATAAAAAAAACCAATTCAGCCTTTTGAATCGCTCAATTATGATGTCCGAGCTAGGAGTTAGGCCCAAATTACAATTTTGGGCATAGATGAGTAGTAAACAGACACAAAAAATCTGACTGCAAGGAATTTAGCTTCTAAGCTCATGAACCCCTGAGAAATGGTAAAAAAGAACATGTCAGGCTTTGGAATTGCTCAATTATGATTTCCGAGCTAGGAGTTAGGCCCAAAATAACGATGTTGGGCTAAGATGAGCAGGAAACAGACACGAAAAATCGTACTTCAAGGAATGCAGCTTCTGAGCTCACGAACCACTTAGAAATGGTAAAACAACTATTTAGGCTTTTGAATTGCTCAATTCTAATGTCTGAGCTAAGAGTTATGCCAAAATTACGATTTTGGGCCAAGATGAGCAAGAAACGGACGCGAAAAATCAGACTTCAACGAATTGCTCAATTATGATGTCCGAGCTAGGAGTTAAGCCCAAATTACGATTTGGGACCAAGATGAGCAAAAAACGGACACAAAAATTGGACTTGAACTAATTTAGCTTCTCAGCTCACGACCCCTTAAAAATGGAAAAAATATCATTACAGGCTTTTGAATCGCTCAATTTTGAGGTCCGAGCTAGGAGTTATTCCCAAATTACAATTTTGATCCAAGATAAGGACATAGACGCGAAAAATTGGGCTGCAAGGAGTTCAGCTTCTGAGCTCACGAACCCCTTAGATTTGGTAGGCTTTGGAATCGCTCAATGCTGATGTCTGAGATACGATTTAGGTCGAAATTATGATGTTGGGCCAAGATGAGCATGAAACAGACACGAAAAATCGAACTTCTACGAATTCTTCTTCTGAGCTCACGACAACGTTAGAATTGATAAAAAAACCAATTCAGGCTTTTGAATCGCTCAATTCTGATGTCCGGGCTAGGAGTTAGGCCCAAATTACAATTTTGGGCATAGATGAGTAGTAAACAGACACAAAAAATCTGAATGCAAGGAATTCAGCTTCTGAGCTCACGAACCCCTTAGAAATGGTAAAAAATTACATGTTAGGCTTTGGAATGGCTCAATTATTATGTCCGAGCTAGGATTTAGCCCAAATTACGATGTTGGGCCAAGATGAGCAGGAAACAGACACGAAAAATTGTACTTCAACGAATGCAGCTTCTGAGCTCACGAATCACTTAGAAATGGTAAAAAAAAAAAAACAATTGAGTTTTTTGAATTGCTCAATTCAAATGTCTGAGCAAGGAGTTAGGCAAAAATTACGAGTTTGGGCCAAGATAAGCAAGAAACGGACGCGAAAAATCGGACTTCAACAAATTTAGCTTCTCAGCTCATGAACCCCTTAGATATAGTAAAAAAACATTTCAGGCTTTTGAATAGCTTAATTTTGAGGTCCGAGCTAGCAGTTACTCGCAAATTACAATTTTGAGCCAAGATGAGAAGGACATAGACGCGAAAAATTGGGCTGCAACGAATTCAGCTTCTGAGCTCACGAGCCCCTTAAAAATGGTAAAAAAACATTTAAGGCTTTGGAATTGCTCAATTCTGATGTCCGAGATAAAAGTTAGGTCGAAATTACGATGTTGGGTCAAGATGAGCATGAAACAGACACGAAAAATCGGACTTCAATGAATTCAACTTCTGTGCTTATGAACCCCTTAGAATTGATAAAAAAATCATGTCAGTTTTTGGAATCGTTCAATTCTGATGCCCGAGCTAGGAGTTAGGCCCAAATTACGATTTTGGGCACAGATGGGCTGTAAACAGACGCAAAAAATCAGGCTGCAAGGAATTTAGCTTATGAGCTCGCGAACCCCTTAGAAATGGGAAAAAAACATGTCAGGTTTTGCAATCGCTCAACTTTGATCTCCAAGATAGGAGTTAGGCCTAAATTACGATGTTGGGCCAAGATGAGTAGGAAACAGACACGAAAAATCGGACTTCAACGAATTCAGCTTCCGAGGTCACGAACCCCTTAGAGATGGAAAAAAAAAACAATTCAAGCTTTGGAATCACTTAATTCTGATGTCCCAGCTAGGAGTTAAGCGCAAATTACGATTTGGGGCCAAGATGAGCAAGAAACGGACACGAAAAATTGGACTTCAACTAATTTAGCTTCTCAGCTCACGAACCCTTAGAAATGGTAAAAAAATCATTTCAGGCTTTTGAATCGCTCAATCTTGAGGTCCGAGCTAGGAGTTAGTCCCAAATTAATATTTTGAGCCAAGATGGGTAGGACACAGACGCGAAACATTGGGCTGTACGAACCCCTTAGAAATGGTTATAAAAACATGTTAGGCTTTGGAATCGCTCAATTCTAATGTCTGAGATAGGAGTTATGTCCAAATTACGATGTCGGGCCAAGATGAGCATGAAACAAACACGAAAAATCGGACTTCAACAAATTCAGCTTCTGAGCTCACGAACCCTTAGAATTGGTAAAAAACCAATTATGGCTTTTGAATCGCTCAATTCTGATGTCCGAGCTAGGAGTTAGGCCCAAATTACGATTTTGGGCATAGAGGAGTAGTAAACAGACAAAAAATCTGACTGCAAGGAATTCAGCTTCTGAGCTCACGAACCCCTTAGAAATGGTTAAAAAGAACATGACAGGCTTTGGAATCGCTCAATTATGATGTCCGAGCTAGGAGTTAGGCCCAAATTACGATGTTGGGCCAAGATGAGCAAGAAACAGACACGAAAAATCAAACTTCAACGAATTCATCGTTTGAGCTCACGAACCCTTAGAAATGGTAAAAAAAATGTTAGGCTTTGGAATTGCTCAATTCCGATGTCTGAGCTAGGATTAGGCCCAAATTATGATTTGGCCAGGATGAGCAAGAAAAGGACGCGAAAAATCGGACTTCAACGAATTTAGCTTCTCAGCACACGAACCTTAGAAATGGTAAAAAAAAAATTTTCAGGCTTTTGAATCGCTCAACTTTGAGGTCCGAGCTAGGAGTTAGGCCCAAATTACAATTTTGAGCCAAGATGAGAAGGACACAGACGCGAAAAATTGGGCTGCAAGGAATTCAGCTTCTTAGCTCACGAACCCTTAGAAATGGTAGAAAAATATGTCAGGTTTTGGAATCACTCGATTCTGGTGTCCGAGATAGGAGTTAGGTCGAAATAATGATGTTGGGCCAAGATGAGCATGAAAAAGACACGAAAAATCGAACTTCAACGAATTCAGCTTCTAAGCTCACGAACCCGTTAGAATTGATAAAAAAAACCAATTCAGCCTTTTGAATAGCTTAATTATGATGTCCGAGCTAGGAGTTAAGCCCAAATTACAATTTTGGGCATAGATGAGTAGTAAACAGACACAAAAAATCTGACTGCAAGGAATTCAGCTTCTAAGCTCATGAACCCCTTAGAAATGGTAAAAAAGAACATGTCAGGCTTTGGAATTGCTCAATTATGATTTCCGAGCTAGGAGTTAGGCCCAAAATAACGATGTTGGGCTAAGATGAGCAGGAAACAGACACGAAAAATCGTACTTCAACGAATGCAGCTTCTGAGCTCACGAACCACTTAGAAATGGTAAAACAACTATTCAGGCTTTTGAATTGCTCAATTCTAATGTCTGAGATAGGAGTTAGGCCAAAATTACGATTTTGGGCCAAGATGAGCAAGAAACGGACGCGAAAAATAAGACTTCAACGAATTGCTCAATTATGATGTCTAGGCTAAGAGTTAAGCCCAAATTACGATTTGGGGCCAAGAAGAACAAGAAACGGACACGAAAAAATGGAATTCAACTAATTTAGCTTCTCAGCTCACGAACCCTTAGAAATGGTAAAAAACTCATTACAGGCTTTTGAATCGCTCAATTTTGAGGTCCGAGCTAGGACTTATTCCCAAATTACAATTTTGAGCCAAGATGAGAAGGACACACCCAAGATAAACATTGGGCTGCAAGGAATTCAGCTTCTGAGCTCACGAACCCCTTAGAAATGGTAAAAAAACATTTCAGGCTTTCGTATCGCTCAATTCTGATGTCCGAGATAAAAGTTAGGTCGGAATTACGATGTTGGGTCAAGATTAGCATGAAACAGACACGAAAAATCAAACTTCAACGAATTCAACTTCTGAGCTTACGAACCCCTTAGAAATGATAAAAAATCATGTCAGTTTTGGAATCGTTCAATTATGATATCCGAGCTAGGAGTTAGGCCCAAATTACAATTTTGGGCACCAGATGAGCTGTAAACAGACGCAAAAAATCTCACTGCAAGGATTTTAGCTTCTGAGCTCACGAACCCCTTAGAAATGGGAAAAAAACATGTCCGTTTTGCAATCGCTCAACTCTGATGTCCGAGATAGGAGTTAGGCCTAAATTACGATTTTGGGCCAAGATGAGCAGGAAACAGACACGAAAAATCGGACTTCAACGAATTCAGTTTCTGAGGTCACGAGCCCGTTAGAAATGGTAAAAAAAACAATTCAAGCTTTGCAATCACTCAATTCTGATGTCCGAGCTAGGAGTTAAGCGCAACTTACGATTTGGGGCCAAGATGAGCAAGAAACGGACACGAAAAATCAGACTTCAACTAATTTAGCTTCTCAGCTCACGAACCCTTAGAAATGGTAAAAAAATCATTTCAGACTTTTGAATTGCTCAATTTTGAGGTCCGAGCTAGGAGTTAATCCCAAATTAATATTTTGAGCCATGATGAGAATGACACAGACGCGAAAATTTGGGCTGCAAGGAATTCAGCTTCTGAGCTCACGAACCCCTTAGAAATGGTTAAAAAAACAAGCCAGGCTTTGGAATCGCTCAATTCTGACGTCCGAGATAGGAGTTAGGTTGAAATTACGATTTTGGGCCAAGAAGAGCATGAAACAGACACGAAAAATCGGACTTCAACCAATTCAGCTTCTGAGCTCACGAACCCCTTAGAACTGGTAAAAAACCAATTATAACTTTTGAATCGCTCAATTCTGATGTCCGAGCTAGGAGTTAGGCCCAAATTACGATTTTTTGCATAGATGAGTAGTAAACAGACAAAAAAATCTGACTGCAAGGAATTCAGCTTCTGAGCTCACGAACCCCTTAGAAATGGTTAAAAAGAACATGTCAGATTTTGGAATCGCTCAATTATGATGTCCGAGCTAGGAGTTAGGCCCAAATTACGATGTTGGGCCAAGATGAGCAAGAAATAGACACGAAAAATCGAACTTGAACGAATTCAGCGTCTGTGCTCACGAACTCCTTAGAAATGGTAAAAAAACATGTCAGGCAAAGAATTGCTCAATTCCGATGTCTGAGCTAGGAGTTAGGCCCAAATTACGATATTGGGCCAGGAACAGTAAGAAAAGGACGCGAAAAATCGGACTTCAACGAATTTAGCTTCTCAGCTCACGAACCCTTAGAAATGGTAAAAAAAACATTTCAGGCTTTTGAATCGCTCAATTTTGAGGTCCGAGCTAGGAGTTAGGCCCAAATTATAATTTTGAGCCAAGATGAGAAGGACACAGACGCGAAACATGGGCTGCAAGAAATTTAGCTTCTAAGCTCACGAACCCCTTAGAAATGGTAGAAAAACATGTCAGGCTTTGGAATCGCTCAATTCTAGTGTCCGAGATAGGAGTTAGGTCGAAATTATGATGTTAGGCCAAGATGAGCATGAAACAGACACGAAAAATTGAACTTCAACGAATTCAGTTTCTGAGCTCACGAAACCGTTAGAATTGATAAAAAACCAATTTAGGCTTTTGAATCGCTCAATTCTGATGTCCGAGCTAGGAGTTAGGCCCAAATAACGATTTTGGGCATTGATGAGTAGTAAACAGACACAAAAAATCTGACTGCAAGGAATTGAGCTTCTGAGCTCACGAACCCCTTAGAAATGGTAAAAAAGAACATGTCAGGCTTTGGAATTGCTCAATTATGATTTCCGAGCTAGGAGTTAGGCTCAAATTACGATGTTGGGCCAAGGATGAGCACGAAACAGACACGAAAAATCGTACTTCAACTAATGCAGCTTCTGAGCTCACGAACCACTTTGAAATTGTAAAAAAAACAATTCAACCTTTTGAATTGCTCAATTAATGTGTGACCTAGGAGTTAGGCCAAAATTACGATTTTGGGCCTAGATGAGAAAGAAACGGGCGCAAAAAATCGGACTTCAACGAATTGCTCAATTATGATGTCCGAGCTAAGAGTTAAGACCAAATTAAAATTTGGGGCCAAGATGAGCAAGAAACGGACACGAAAAATTGGACTTCAACTAACTTAGCTTCTTAGCTCACGAACCTTAGAAATGGTAAAAAAAATCATTACATGCTTTTAAATCGCTCAATTTTAAGTTCCGAGCTAGGAGTTAGTCCCAAATTAATATTTTGAGCCAAGATGAGAAGGACACAGACGCGAAAAATTGGGCTGCAAGTAATTCAGTTTCTGAGCTCACGAACCCCTTAGAAATGGTTAAAAAACATGTCAGGCTTTGGAACCGCTCAATTATGATGTCCGAGATAGGAGTTAGGTCGAATTTACGATGTTGGGCCAAGATGAGCATGAAACAGACACGAAAAATCGGACTTAAACGAATTCAGCTTCTAAGCTCACGAACCCCTTAGAACTGGTAAAAAACCAATTCTGTCTTTTGAATCGCTCAATTGTGATGTCCGAGCTAGGAGTTAGGCCGAAATTACGATTTTTTGGCATAGAGGAGTAGTAAACCGACAAAAAAAATCTGACTGCAAGGAATTCAGCTTTTGAGCTCACGAACCCCTTAGTAATGGTTAAAAAGAACATGTCAGGCTTTGGAATCGCTCAATTATGCTGCCGAGCTAGGAGTTAGGCCCAAATTACGTTGTTGGGCCAGGATGAGTAGGAAACAGACACGAAAAATCGAACTTCAACGAATTCAGCTTCTGAGCTCATGAACCCCTTAGAAATGGTAAAAAAAACATGTCAGGCTTTGGAGTCGCGCAATCCTGATGTCTAAGATAGGAGTTAGGCCCAAATTACGATTTTGGGCCAAGATGAGCAATAAACGGATGCGAAAAAATCGGACTTCTACGAATTCAGCTTCTGAGCTCACCAACCCTTTTGAATTGGTAAAAAAAACCAATTCAGGCTTTTGAATCGCTCAATTTTGATGTCCGAGCTAGGAGTTAGGCCAAATTACGATTTTGGGCACAGATGAGTAGTAAACAGACACAAAAAATCTGACTGCAAGGAATTCAGCTTCTGAGCTCACGAACCCTTAGAAATGGTAAAAAAACATATCAGGCTTTACAATCGCTCAATTATGATGTCCGAGCTAGGAGTTAGGCCCAAATTACGATGTTGGGCCAAGATGAGCAGGAAACAGAAACGAAAAATCGGACTTCAACGAATTCAGCTTCTGAGCTCACGAACCCCTTAGAAATGGTAAAAAAACATATCAGGCTTTGGAATCGCTAATTCCGATGTCTAGCTAGGAGTTAGGCCCAAATTATGATCTTGGGCCAGGATTAGTAAGAAAAGGACGCGAAAAATCGGACTTCAACGAATTTAGCTTCTCAGCTCACGAACCCTTAGAAATGGTTAAAAAAAAACATTTCAGGCTTTTGAATCGCTCAATTTTGATGTCCGGGCTAGGGTTAGGCCAAATTTACGTTTTGGGACAGATGAGTAGTAAACAGACACAAAAAAATCTGACTGAAGGAATTCAGCTTTGAGCTCACGAACCCCTTAGAAATGGTAAAAAACCATCATGCTTTAGAATCGCTCAATTATGATGTCCGAGCTAGGAGTTAGGCCCAATTTACGATATTGGGCCAGGATGAGCAAGAAACAGACACGAAAAATTGGACTTCAACGAATTCAGCATCTGAGCTCACGAACCCCTTAGAAATGTTAAAAAAAAAACAATTCAGGTTTTCTAATCGCTCAACTCTAATGTAAGCTAGGAGTTAGACACAAATTACGATTTCGGGACAAGATAAGCAAGAAACGGACGCGAAAAATCGAACTTCAACGAATTTAGCTTCTGAGCTCACAAAACCCTTAGATATGGTAAAAAGAAATATTTCAGGCTTTTAAATCGCTCAATTTTGAGGTCCGAGCTAGGAGTTAGTCCCAAATTAATATTTTGAGCCAAGATGAGAAGGACACAGACGCGAAAAATTAGGCTGCAAGTAATTCAGTTTCTGAGCTCACGAACCCCTTAGAAATGGTGAAAAAACATGTCAGGCTTTGGAATCACTCAATTATGATGTCCGGGATAGGAGTTAGGTCGAATTTACAATGTTGGGCCAAGATGAGCATGAAACAGACACGAAAAATCGGACTTAAACGAATTCAGCTTCTAAGCTCACGAACCCCTTAGAACTGGTAAAAAACCAATTCTGTCTTTTGAATCGCTCAATTGTGATGTCCGAGCTAGGAGTTAGGCCGAAATTACGATTTTTGGCATAGAGGAGTAGTAAACCGACAAAAAAAATCTGACTGCAAGGAATTCAGCTTTTGAGCTCACGAACCCCTTAGAAATGGTTAAAATGAACATGTCAGGCTTTGGAATCGCTCAATTATGCTGCCGAGCTAGGAGTTAGGCCCAAATTACGTTGTTGGGCCAGGATGAGTAGGAAACAGACACGAAAAATCGAACTTCAACTAATTCAGCTTCTGAGCTCACGAACCCCTTTGAAATGGTAAAAAAAACATGTCAGGCTTTGGAGTCGCGCAATCCTGATGTCTGAGATAGGAGTTAGGCCCAAATTACGATTTTGGGCCAAGATGAGCAATAAACGGATGCGAAAAATCGGACTTCTACGAATTCAGCTTCTGAGCTCACCAACCCTTTTGAATTGGTAAAAAAACCAATTCAGGCTTTTGAATCGCTCAATTTTGATGTCCGAGCTAGGAGTTAGGCCCAAATTACGATTTTGGGCACAGATGAGTAGTAAACAGACAAAAAAAATCGGACTGACTGCAAGGAATTCAGCTTCTGAGCTCACGAACCCTTAGAAATGGTAAAAAACATATCAGGCTTTAGAATCGCTCAATTATGATGTCCGAGCTAGGAGTTAGGCCCAAATTACGATGTTGGGCCAAGATGAGCAGGAAACAGACACGAAAAATTGGACTTCAACGAATTCAGCTTCTGAGCTCACGAACCCCTTAGAAATGGTAAAAAAACATATCAGGCTTTGGAATCGCTCAATTCTGATGTCCGAGCTAGGAGTTAGGCCAAATTATGATCTTGGGCCAGGATTAGTAAGAAAAGGACGCGAAAAATCGGACTTCAACGAATTTAGCTTCTCAGCTCACGAACCCTTAAAAATGGTAAAAAAAAAACATTTCAGGCTTTTGAATCGCTCAATTTTGATGTCCGGGCTAGGAGTTAGGCCAAATTACGATTTTGGGAACAGATGAGTAGTAAACAGACACAAAAAAAATCTGACTGCAAGGAATTCAGCTTTTGAGCTCACGAACCCCTTAGAAATGGTAAAAACCATATCATGCTTTAGAATCGCTCAATTATGATGTCCGAGCTAGGAGTTAGGCCCAAATTACGATGTTGGGCCAAGATGAGCAGGAAACAGACACGAAAAATCGGACTTCAACGAATTCAGCTTCTGAGCTCACGAACCCCTTAGAAATGGTAAAAAAACATATCAGGCTTTAGAATCGCTCAATTATGATGTCCGAGCTAGGAGTTAGGCCCAAATTACGATGTTGGGCCAAGATGAGCAGGAAACAGACACGAAAAATCGGACTTCAACGAATTCAGCTTCTGAGCTCACGAACCCCTTAGAAATGGTAAAAAACATATCAGGCTTTGGAATCGCTCAATTCCGATGTCTGAGCTAGGAGTTAGGCCCAAATTATGATCTTGGGCCAGGATTAGTAAGAAAAGGACGCGAAAAATCGGACTTCAACGAATTTAGCTTCTCAGCTCACGAACCCTTAAAAATGGTAAAAAAAAACATTTCAGCCTTTTGAATCGCTCAATTTTGATGTCCGAGCTAGGAGTTAGGCCCAAATTACGATTTTGGGCACAGATGAGTAGTAAATAGACACAAAAAAATCTGACTGCAAGGAATTCAGCTTCTGAGCTCACAACCCTTAGAAATGGTAGAAAACCATATCATGCTTTAGGAATCGCTCAATTATGATGTCCGAGCTAGGAGTTAGGACCAAATTACGATGTTGGGCCAAGATGAGCAGGAAACAGACACGAAAATCGGACTTCAACGAATTCAGCTTCTGAGCTCACGAACCCCTTAGAAATGGTAAAAAAACATATCAGGCTTTGGAATCGCTCAATTCTGATGTCTGAGCTAGGAGTTAGGCCCAAATTATGATCTTGGGCCAGGATTAGTAAGAAAAGGACGCGAAAAATCGGACTTCAACGAATTTAGCTTCTCAGCTCACGAACCCTTAGAAATGGTAAAAAAAAACATTTCAGGCTTTTGAATCGCTCAATTTTGATGTCCGGGCTAGGAGTTAGGCCCAAATTACGATTTTGGGCACAGATGAGTAGTAAACAGACACAAAAAAAATCTGACTGCAAGGAATTCAGCTTTTGAGCTCACGAACCCCTTAGAAATGGTAAAAAACCATATCATGCTTTAGAATCGCTCAATTATGATGTCCGAGCTAGGAGTTAGGCCCAATTTACGATGTTGGGCCAGGAGAGCAGGAAACAGACACGAAAAATTGGACTTCAACGAATTCAGCATCTGAGCTCACGAACCCCTTAGAAATGTTAAAAAAAAACAATTCAGGTTTTCGAATCGCTCAATTCTAATGTCCGAGCTAGGAGTTAGTCCCAAATTACGATTTTAGGACAAGATAAGCAAGAAACGGACGCGAAAAATCGGACTTCAACGAATTTAGCTTCTGAGCTCACAAAACCCTTAGATATGGTAAAAAGAAACATTTCAGGCTTTTAAATCGCTCAATTTTGAGGTCCGAGCTAGGAGTTAGTCCCAAATTACAATTTTGAGCCAAGATAAGAAGGACACAGATGAGAAAAATTGGGCTACAAGGAATTCCGCTTCTGAGCTCACGAACCCCTGAGAAATGGTAAAAAAACATGTCAGGCTTTTGAATCACTTAATTCTGATGTCCGAGATAGGAGTTAGGTTGAAATTACGATGTTGGGCCAAGATGAACATGAAACAGACACGATAAATCGGACTTCAACGAATTCAACTTCTGAGCTTACGAACCCCTTAGAATTGATAAAAAATCATGTCAGTCTTTGGAATCGTTCATTTCTGATGTCCGAGCTAGGAGTTAGTCGCATATTACAATTTTGCGGCAAGATGAGAAGGAGACAGACGCGAAAAATTGGGCTGCAAGCGCTACTACATTAAAAGGGAAAGGCAACACACCAAAATCGTTGCAATAGGGCTAAAATTCGTTACAATTTGGGGCCAAGATGCGCAAGAAACGGACACGAAAAATTGGACTTCAACTAATTTAGCTTCTCAGCTCACGAACCCTTAGAAATTGTAAAAAAAATCATTATAGGCTTTTGAATCGCTCAATTTTGAGGTCCGAGCGAGGAGTTAGTCCCAAATTACAATTTTGAGCCAAGATGAGAAGGACAAAGACGCGAAAAATTGGGCTGTAAGGAATTTAGCTTCTGAACTCACGAACCCCTTAGAAATGGTAGAAAAACATGTCAGGCTTTGGAATCGCTCAATTCTGATGTCCGATATAGGAGTTAGGCCGAAATTATGATGTTGGGCCAAGATGAGCATGAAACAGACACGAAAATCGGACTTCAACAAATTCAGCTTCTGGGCTCACCAACCCCTTAGAATTGGTAAAAAAAACCAATTTAAGAGTTTGATTCGCTCAATTTTGATGTCCGAGCTAGGAGTTAGGCCAAAATTACGATTTTGGGCACAGATGAGTAGTAAACAGACACAAAAAATCTAACTGTAAGGAATTCAACTTATGAGCTCACGAACCCCTTAGAAATGGTAAAAAAAACATATCAGGCTTTAGAATCGTTCAATTATGATGTGCGAGCTAGGAGTTAGGCCTAAATTACGATGTTGGGCCAAGATGAGGAGGAAAAGACACGAAAAATCGGACTTCAACGAATTCAGCTTCCAAGCTCACGAAACCCTTAGAAATGGTTAAAAAACATGTCAAGCTTTGGAATCGCTTAATTCCGATGTCTGAGCTAGGAGTTAGGCCCAAATTACGATTTTGGGCCAGGATGAGCAAGAAAAGGACGTGAAATATCGGATTTCAACGAATTTAGCTTCTCAGCTCACGAACCCTTAGAAATGGTAAAAAAAAACATTTCAGGCTTTTGAATCGCTCAATTTTGAGGTCCGAGCTAGGAGTTAGGCCCAAATTACGATTTTGGGCACAGATGAGTAGTAAACAGACACAAAAAATCTGACTGCAAGGAATTCAGCTTCTGAGCTCACGAACCCCTTAGAAATGGTAAAAAAAATATATCAGGCTTTAGAATCGCTCAATTCTAATGTCAGAGCTAGGAGTTAGGCCCAAATTACGATGTTGGGCCCGGATGAGCAGGAAACAGACACGAAAAATTGGAATTCAACGAATTCAGCTTCTGAGCTCACGAACCCCTTAGAAACGGTAAAAAAAACAATTCAGGATTTCGAATCGCTCAATTCTAATGTCCGAGCTAGGAGTTAGTCCCAAATTACGATTTAGGGACAAGATGAGTAAGAAACGGACGCGAAAAATCGCACTTCAACGATTTTAGCTTCTGAGCTCACAAAACCCTTATATATGGTAAAAAATTATTTCAGGCTTTTGAATCGCTCAATTTTGAGGTCCGAGCTAGGAGTTTGTCCCAAAGTACAATTTTGAACCAAGATAAGAAGGACACAAATGAGAAAAATTAGGCTGCAAGGAATTCAACTTCTAAGCTCACGAACCCCTGAGAAATGGTAAAAAAACATGTCAGGCTTTTGAATCACTCAATTCTAATGTCCGAGATAGGAGTTAGGTCGAAATTATGATGTTGGGCCAAGATGAGCACGAAACAGACACAAAAAATCGGACTTCAACGAATTCAATTTCTGAGCTTACGAACCCCTAAGAATTGATAAAAAATCATGTCAGTCTTTGGAATCGTTCAATTCTAATGTCCGAGCTAGGAGTTAGTCCCATATTACAATTTGCGCCAAGATGAGAAGGAGACAGACGCGAAAAATTGAGGTGCAAGGAATTCAGCTTATGAGCTCACGAACCCCTTAGAAATGGTAAAAAAAACATGCCAGTCTTTGGAATCGCTCAATTCTGATGTTCGAGATAGGAGTTAGGTCGAAATTATGATGTTAGGCCAAGATGAGCATGAAACAGAGACGAAAAATCGAACTTCAACGAATTCAGCTTCTGAGCTCACGAACCCCTTAGAATTGGGAAAAAACCAATTCTAGCTTTTGAATCGTTCAATTCTGATGTCCGAGCTAGGAGTTAGGCCCAAATTACGATTTTGGGCAAAGATGAGTAATAGGCAAAGACAAAAAAATCTGACTGCAAGGAATACAGCTTATGAGCTCACGAACCCCTTAGAACTGGTAAAAAACCAATTCTGGCTTTTGAATCACTTAATTCTGATGTTCGAGCTAGGAGTTAGGCCCAATTTACAATTTTTGACATATATGAGTAGTAAACCGACAAAAAAAACTGACTGCAAGGAAATTAGCTTTTGAGCTCTCGAACCCCTTAGAAATGGTTAAAAAGAACATGTCAGGCTTTGGAATCGCTCAATTATGATGTCCGAGCTAGGATTTAGGCCCAAATTACGATGTTGGGCCAAGATGAGCAGAAACAGACACGAAAAATCATACTTCAACGAATGGAGCTTCTAAGCTCATGAACCACTTAGAAATGGTAAAAAAACAATCCAGGCTTTTGAATTGCTCAATTCTAATGTCTGAGCTAGGAGTTAGGCCAAAATTACGATTTTGGGCCAAGATCAGCAAGAAACGGACGCGAAAAATTGGACTTCAACGAATATATCTTCTCAGCTCACGAACCCCTTAGATATGGTAAAAAAAACATTTCAGGCTTTTGAATCGCTTAATTTTGAGGTCCGATCTAGGAGTTACTCGGAAATTACAATTTTGAGCCAAGATGAGAAGGACACAGACGCGAAAAATTGGGCTGCAAGCGCTACTACATTAAAAGGCAAAGGCAACACACCAAAATCGTTGCAATAGGGCTAAAAGTCGTTGCAATAGGCCTACTGCAACGGTTTTCTACCGTTGCATTTGTTGGCGTTGCAATAGGCCTACTGCAACGACTTTTAGCTCTATTGCAATGGTTAAACGTGTCGTTGCCTTAGGTCAACTATCTTTTGCAACGGCTTTGTTACTGGTTAATTATGAAGCATTTTTGGCTATTGCAACGCCCACGAGCTAAGCTTGTGCAACGAAATTTTTTATTTTTATTTTTTGTGGGGATATTGCAATGATTATTACTATAATAACCTACCGAAAACCTATAATATTACAGCCTCGGATATATATTAGTAATAATGCAACAAAAGCAAAAGTGGTCTTAAAATGCCAAAAATAATTGTCATATCTGTATTATAATTTCCAAAACTAATTAAATTAAGAGTATACATAACAAATCCTAATTAACGAAAATTAATGTACTTAATCAAACCCAACTAATAAATATTTGTTTTAGTACCACAAATACTTCTAATAAGTACATATAGATGATCTTCCTTCTAAGCACCGAGTACCGCATCATATACTATAGCTAGCTAAATCTGGCCGATAGTATGTATAGTGAGACGTCTACGTTTGATCTCCTCCAGATGGTTCATTATTCACCAAAAAATTAAAACATTGTAATAGTTAGTAAACGTACACCATCAACAACACAAAAAAAGGCTAGTCATGTATAGTGACTCCTTTGATTTGTTTCCGTACGTATTATAAAAGGGATTACTTAAGGAACAAAAAAGGACCATGGAGACCCCTGACACTTGACACGAAAATGTTAATGAAAACTCACTACTCATGTATAGGACTCTTTTTATTTCTTTTTGTTTATCAAAGCTGATCAAGGCACAAGATTAGACACAAATGCAATTTAAATCACTAAGTCCTCGTCAGGCTTGACAAATTATAGAGTACGCAAGCATGATAATAGAAAGTTTTAATAAGTTGAAAGTTGTAACTAGATTGTCTAGTTACAACTTTAAACTTATTAGAACTTCATTTAAGGAAGAGTTTAGCCTAAGCACATGGAACAATGAAATAATCCTGAACCTTCATGTCATTGACAAATCCACTGAGTTAGTAAACTGCCTCTAATACTTTTACTAACAAGTTTACTAAAACTAAGTTATATAAATTTAGATAATATAAATTATTCTCAGCCAGTTCAAGATAACAAGTATTACTTATAGTCTGCAAAGAAATCTATGGAAAAAAAAAAACTCAGAATAAGGGTTGCAGATTTAGATAGCTAAGTTCGTGGCCTAGTAAAGGATTTTACTCAAACATCAAATAGGTGGTCTATATATATTCACCACAGGTTGTTTGCAACTGTTGCAAATCAGACTTTAGAATACAAAACTGTGCTTTCCAAGACCACAGGAGATGGCAACTTGACAAATAAGCTCCACAAATTAAATTGGGGGACATAAGATGAGATGATGATGAGACATGATTTAGATTCCCTGTAGAAAATAATGTAAAAAGAATGTGTATGAATGGCGTAGGGTGAGCAATTATCCCAATAATCAATTTATATTTACATAGTTAATGTGTTTACATAGATTGGGGGACATTAGGATGTATTGTACTCATTCTAAAATTTACCATAATTTCATAGCTTGTACTAGTATGAATCTGCCTCTTGAATATTATCTCATGATACATTTCTTGTTTATTATCTCATGCTTGTTGTTAGCATGAGGAGAATCGTTTCATGCACCTGACAGCACTGAAAATGTCGTGTTGGCCACACTTGCAACTCTTTATCAAAGGCATATAATGATGGTTGCCATGTACTACTATAAAAATATAAGAGAAACAGTTGAAAACACTAAAAATGATGGTGGTACATGGAGACACATTTAGTAGTACAAATATATTTTGGATAATGTGTGGTTTAAGTATGATCAATGCTGTTGTTAAATGATTTTATTTGTTCCCAATCAAGCAATTTAACCCAGACTTTTTTATTAGTAGATCGCATCATCTTTGTGATTATTTCTCATTAATATCTGATACTTCATCAAATCTCTTAGTATGTTATGTTATTGCCTCTCGCAATCAGTGTAGTCCTAATCCTTTGTGATGTTAGCTGGACTTATGTTGCATTCTGAGTTGTAGGTATTGCTGTCAAACATAGCTTCTGAAAAATCACTTATTAGTTCCTTAATTACCTCTGTGAGTATTTGGTTCCTACTTTTTTGTTCACTCCATTTCCCTAGTTCTCTGTCCTCTCTAGGTTTTACCCCAAACAATATCTTCATGATTTCCCTTAGTTCCCTGTACTTGATCTTCCCATCTTAAGATTTTCACACCTCAATCTTAAAGCAATCACCATACTCTATCCCCGCCATTAGAACCACTATAAATTCACCCCCCACCACAAGTGCAACCGACCAACACCAGCCATACTTCATCTCACACCAGTAGAACCTCTACAATCTTTTTAATTTGGTTCTAAACATACCAAGTTTACATCAACAAGCAAAACCATAACTTTCATATCAGCCCTTAAATGTCATCACTCATCATAAGTAATTTTCAATATACATGACAATATAATTAATTTTCGAGATGGGCACAAAGGCACAACACATCAGACAACTTGAATCAAATCAGAGGTTTGCTGCCTCGGAAAAGCATCTATCACAAGCTGAATCACAAAATGTAATTAAACTTGTTGATACAGTTCATAGAAAACCTTTCTCTCAAACTTCACATAGCAAAAAAAATGGATTGAAGAACATACCTTATAAAGCTCGACTATGATCCGAAATGTTAATGCAGGAGGTGGAACAAACTCATATCATGCAAGGTATCAATAATTAGTAGTACAAGGTAACAAAACTTACTTTATTTCACGGCTAAAATAATTTTTCCTAAAACATAAAACTCCAATAACAATGGATTGATGAAGAGCATACCTTATTAAGCTCGACTATGATCCGAAATTTCCCCTCTTTGTTGGGTTTTCTTGAATTTCGACTCTTTGTTGTCTTTTCTTGAATAATTTACACTCTATATTTATATCCTATTACCATGGACTAAAACGATAACTGTAATATTAGAGAATTCACATAAATCAATTGAAGAATTTACAGAATTACCGAAATTCAAGAAAGTACCTTGATTTTGGAGCTCGACTGGGTTTCGTGAATTTCGAAGAATTTCCAGAATTTCGAAATAAAGGAATGCACCTTTGAAGTTCTACTGGTATTCGAAATTTCTCCTCTTTGCTTGTTTTTCTTGAGTTTCGCCTCTGTGCTCAGGTTTTCTTGATTAATTTGGCCGACTTGCTGCGTTGAAGACCTGAATTTTGCATATATACATGAATTCAGGAAGAAATTTGGAATAATATTGAAGCAAATCTCGTGAATTCTCCCTCTTACTCTTAGTATATAATCACAATTAGTGAATTCAGTTCCTCCTTTCAGTTCATAGGAGACGATTTGGGAGATTGAAATTTGTTGGCAAAATTGATAGGGTTTTTTCAGTTTGTGATTCGATGTCAGTTACCTGAGTAGATGGGTTTCTTTTTTTTTAAGGGGAAGTAGATGGGTTTCTTTGTTTGAGGAAGATAAGACTGTTTGAAATTGATGCGAATTTTCTTGTAGAAAGTAGCGTTTAAAATTTCGTCAAAAAAAGTGAGGGAACTATAATAATATGTTGAGCGAATTTTTTTTTTTGTGGGCTAACGCAACGACCTATATTACATAATTGTTATTATTTCACCAAATGGAACGACCATCATCAAGCCGGTGCAATAGATATATCTAATGCAACAGTTACTATAAAGTCGTTGCAATAGCTTAATCCATAAACCTAAATTGAAATGTGTCGTTGCAATAGATGATCCTAGTGCAACAATATAAAAAATAACCATTGCATTAGCTTATTTTAACCATTGCCTTTGATTAAAAATGTAGTAGTGAAGGAATTAAGCTTCTGAGTTCACGAGCCCCTTAGAAATGGTAAAAAAAAACATGTCAGGCTTTGGAATCGCTCAATTCCGATGTACGAGATAAAAGTTAGGTCGAAATTACGATGTTGGGTTAAGAAGAGCATCAAAAAGACACGAAAAATCAGACTTCAACGAATTTGACTTCTGAGCTGACAAACCCCTTAGAAATGGTAAAAAAACAATTCAAGCTTTGGAATCGCTCAATTCTGATGTCCGAGCTAGGAGTTAGGCCCAAATTACAATTTTGGGCACAGATGAGCTGTAAACAGACGCAAAAAATCTGACTGCAAGGAATTTAGCTTCTGAACAGACGAACCCCTTAGAAATGGGAAAAAAACATGCCAGGTTTTTCAATCGCTCAACTCTGATATCTGAGATAGGAGTTAGGCCTAAATTACGATGTTGGGCCAAGATGAGCAGGAAACAGACACGAAAAATCGGACGTCAACGAATTCAGCTTCTGAGCTCACGAACCCCTTAAAAATGGTAAAACAAACAATTCAAGCTTTGGAATCGCTCAATTCTGATGTCCGATCTAGGAGTTAAGCGCAAATTACGATTTGGCGCGAAGATGAGCAAGAAACGGACACGAAAAATCGGACTTCAACTAATTTAGCATCTCAGCTCACGAACCCTTTGAAATGGTAAAAAAGAACATGCATGTCAGGCTTTGGAATCGCTCAATTATGATGTCCGAGCTAGGAGTTAGGCCCAAATTACGATGTTGGGCCAAGATGAGCAGGAAACAGACACGAAAAATCGAACTTCAACGAATTCAGCTTCTGAGCTTACGAACCCCTTAGAAATGGTAAAAAAACATATCAGGCTTTGGAATCGCTCAATCCTGATGTCTGAGCTAGGAGTTAGGCCCAAATTACGATTTTGGGCCAAGATAAGCGAGAAACGGACACCAAAAATCGGACTTCAACGAATTTAGCTTCGCAGCTCACGAACCCTTAGAAATGGTAAAAAAACATTTCAGACTTTTGAATCGCTCAATTTTGTGGTCCGAGCTAGGAGTTCGTCCCATATTAATATTTTGCACCAAGATTAGAAGGACACAGACGCGAAAAATTGGGCTGCAAGGAATTCAGCTTCTGAGCTAACGAACCCCTTAGAAATGGTTCAAAAACATGTCAGGCTTTGGAATCGCTCAATTCCGATGTCTGAGCTAGGAGTTAAGCCCAAATTACGATTTTGGGCCAGGATGAGCAAGAAAAGGACGCGAAAAATCGGATTTCAAAGAATTTAGCTTCTCAGGTCACGAACCCTTAGAAATGGAAAAAAAAAACATTCCAGGCTTTTGAATCGCTCAATTTTGAGGTCCAAGCTAGGAGTTAGGCAAAAATTACAATTTTGGGCACAGATGAGTAGTAAACAGACACAAAAAATCTGACTGCAAGGAATTCAGCTTCTGAGCTCACAAACCCCTAAGAATTGGTAAGAAAAACATATCAGGCTTTAGAATCGCTCAATTATGATGTCCGAGATAGGAGTTAGGTCGAAATTATAATGTTGGGCCAAGATGAGCATGAAACAGACACGAAAAATCGAACATCAACGAATTCAGCTTCTGAGCTCACGAACCCCTTAGAATTTTAAATAACTAATTCAGGCTTTTGAATCGCTCAATTCTGATGTCTGAGCTAGGAGTTAGGCCGAAAATACGATTTTGGGCATAGATGAGTAATAGGCAGACACAAAAACTCTGACTGCAAGGAATTCAGCTTATGAGCTCACGAACCCCTCAGAACTGGTAAAAAACAAATTCTGGCTTTTGAATCGCTCAATTCTGATGTTCGAGCTAGGAGTTAGACCCAAATTACGATTTTTGGCATAGATGAGTAGTAAACCGACAAAAAAAAAATCTGAATGCAAGGAATTCAGCCTTTGAACTCACAAACCCCTTAGAATTGGTAAAAAAAACATATCAGGCTTTAGAATCGCTCAATTATGATGTCCGAGCTAGGAGTTAGGCACAAATTACAATGTTGGGCACGGATGAGCAGGAAACAGACACGAAAAATTGGACTTCAACGAATTCAGCTTTTGAGCTCACGAACCCCTTAGAAATGGTAAAAAAACAATTCAGGCTTTCGAATCGCTCAATTCTAATGTCCGAGCTAGGAGTTAGTCCCAAATTACGATTTTGGGACAAGATGAGCAAGAAACGGACGCGAAAAATCAGACCTCAACGAATTTAGCTTCTGAGCTCACAAAACCCTTAGATATGGTAAAAAAATATTTCAAGCCTTTGAATCGCTCAATTTTGAGGACCGAGCTAGGAGTTAATACCAAATTTCAATTTTGAGCCAAGATAAGGACACAGATGAAAAAAATTGGGCTGAAAGGAATTCAGCTTCTAAGCTCACGAACCCCTGAGAAATGGTAAAAAAACATGTCAAGCTTTTGAATCACTCAATTTTGATGTCCGAGATAGGAGTTAGGTCGAAATTACGATGTTGGGCAAGATGAGCATGAAACAGACACGAAAAATCGGACTTCAACGAATTCAATTTCTGAGCTTACGAACCCCTAAGAATTGATAAAAAATCATTTCAGTCTTTGGAATCGCTCAATTCTGATGTCCGAGCTAGGAGTTAGTCCCATATTACAATTTTGCGCCAAGATGACAAGGACACAGACGTGAAAAACTTGGGTGCAAGGAATTCAGCTTCTGAGCTCACGAGCCCCTTAGAAATGGTAAAAAAAAAACATGTCAGGCTTTGGAATCGCTCAATTCTGATGTCCGAGATAGGAGTTAGGTCGAAATTATAATGTTGGGCCAAGATGAGCATGAAACAGAAGAAAAAATCGAACATCACCGAATTCAGCTTCTGAGCTCACGAACCCCTTAGAATTGGTAAATAACCAATTCAGGCTTTTGAATTGTTCAATTCTGATGTCCGAGCTAGGAGTTAGGCCGAAATTACGATTTTGGGACAAGATGAGCAAGAAACGGACGCGAAAAATCAGACCTCAACGAATTTAGCTTCTGAGCTCACAAACCCCTTAGAAATGGTAAAAAAATATTTCAGGCTTTTGAATCGCTCAGTTTTGAGGTCCGAGCTAGGAGTTAGTCCCAAATTTCAATTTTGAGCCAAGATAAGGACACAGATGAAAAAATTGGCTGAAAGAATTCAGCTTTCTAAGCTCACGATCCCTGAGAAATGGTAAAAAAACATGTCAGGTTTTGGAATCACTCAAATTTGATGTCCGAGATAGAAGTTAGGTCGAATTACGATGTTGGGCCAAGATGAGCAATAAACAGACACGAAAAATCGGACTTCAACGAATTAATTTCTTAGCTTACGAA